>NW_017670405.1:607139-625600 GCF_001879085.1 Nicotiana attenuata | reverse complement strand
GCTTAAACTGCTTCTGGAAGGACCTGGTTCTTCTAGGTGTACTAACGACTACTGTTTGCGGAATTAAAAGTACATATAATAAAGAACACAAAGATTTTTACGTGGAAAATACCTGGCTCAAAAGGTGAAAAAACCACGACCTACTACTCAGTAGGATTTTCCCAAACTTCCGCTAAAATCACTGAGCCAAAACTGCATTTACAAAACTCTTTGTAAACCTAAGGATTAACTCTAATCCCTTTGTAGCAACCAGCCTCTAACTGCTGCGACAACTTCAAGTTAACTCTAACTTGAATACTCAAAATACCTATTACAATTGCTTCTAGATAAAGCTGAAAGGTACAATATGAAACACCTACTACAATCGAACTAGAAATAAAGAAAGACACATAAAACTCTTTATGGAGCTGGTTCTTCAATCTGGTTCATGTAGCTTCTGGTTTGCACACTTGAATCACGCACGAACTGCTTGAAAAAGCCTTGCTATTTTGCTCTCAATTCATGTTTAGCTTCTGCGTTTTTGTGCAACACTTTAATGTGAGAACATCCTGCAATTTATAGAGTTAGTAGATGAAGAAATAACTAGAGTTCTGATGCAACTCTTCCTTGGTGGAATAGTTCTAGTTGATTTCAACTTCTAACTCCTTCCCTATCTTGACTTGTGTTCTCTTTGATTAAGGACTCCTTCTCCTTATCAATTATGCAACCTTTTCGATCAGGAGATATTAAATACACCAAGTTAAGCTTATCTCCTTCACGTTCATCCCACATGCTTGAATCTACCCGTTTTTGTGAACCTGAGGGATGGACCACTGGATGGACCTTGTTCATGTCTGAGTTCCTTTGTCAGTCTTCAAAACTAACCTTTACTTGGGCCAACACAATTAGTAACGTGGTAAAAGAAACGTAGTGTAAGGAGAATCATTAACATTCCCAAACATAGAGAGTTAGCCTCACATACCTTAACTTCTTGCTCTTGAGCGTAATACAACATTTGCCAACCCTTTTAACTTTAATCCAAATCAATACAAGTCAAAGGGATTCCATATTAGCAATAATTCTCATGTTTTGGTCACTTAAGCATTTTCTCAAACGCTTTGTGACATAAAGCTTCATAGTCCTTATTAATGGTGTCTCTACACCCAATAACCCATTCTCTTGCTCCTAGATAAATTCTAGAGTCTCAAATGGTTATAATCAACATCATTCTGTATCACACATAAGGTAAACAATACCCTTAACCAACAATCAACAATCAACACCCCAAACCTATAACCGTTCATGCTTTTCTATCAAACCAATCAAGTCATATCTCATGAACTAAAGTCAATAATCATTAATCCAATGGTATAATCAATTAGAGGGTGAAGACGTTACCTTTTTGAAGTTCAATCCCCTTGAATTTGAGTTCTAGGGTTCCTTTTCTCAACAATGATGTCTCAATCGAATATATAATGATATGGAGGGTTTAACCATGTTAATAAGATGTTGAAAAATTGAAATTAACTTAGAATCACCATTAGAACTTACCTTGGGTGGTGGAGGGACCTTTAAGGAGTTAGGTTTTTGAGAGCTCCCCTTTCTAGAGCAAGTTTTTGTGTTTTGGGGCTGTGGGGGACGAAGTAAGGCTTTAATATGACCCCCCATGAGCGGCCCCGCGCACCTATAGGCCTGACCGCGCTCCTGACCGCGCAAAATGGCAGTAACACTGCCACAGGAGCGCGGCCGCGCTCGGGGCACGCTGTTCAGTAAAACGTGCATAACTTTTTGCATAGGGATCCGTTCAGGCTCTATAATATATTGTTGGAAAGATATTTCAAAGGCCGATAACTCTTGTGTTTTGAGTTTTCCCAATTACCTTACACATTTTTCACTAAACCTCCTGCAAGTATGACCTTTTGTAAGCTTCGTAGATTTTATCAAATCTTATGCACCTCATTCTCCATCTTGATTCTAAAACAACTATTTTCACCCATACTCATCCCGCTAGGACTTCATATGTCTATAATATCAGATTAATACCCATTTAACACATCCACACCTAGTCTGAATGTACGAGGTGTTACAGTTTAAATGATTATATCTTATACTCTTCAGAATATACAGGTTTATATTGTTTAAATAACATATATTTTCTTAAGATATTTTATATACCATATGTATAAATGGTTTATAATGTATTTTTACTACATATAGACCTTACATATTTGTTTTTTTTTTGAAAAATATACAGAATGATATATGATTTCAATATACAACTGTTAAAATACAAAATATATCGAGACATATGGGTGTTTGCAATAAATTTTAAATATGCAAAAAATAAATTGCTCACAAAAGAATAAAGTGATTTTATCGATAAACATTGCGGGTCACAACTCTGTTTATCCCTTGATTCATTCTCCCAATTGTTCTCCGTGATTCGAGGGCTGGATCAGCGTATTCTCGAACATAGGATGATGCAAACCTTCATGGGATGCATTTGATTTCCGTGAAAGTCGATCATTGTATGGATATTCTTCTTGAAGTACCTGATATCAAGAAGACCATCTATTGATCACGTCATTAGTTTTTGCCTTGATCTCTTTGTGAATTTTTCAAGAGTTTATGGGATTTTGTGACACCTCATCAAGGGAATATGTATCCCTTTATATAGGTGTGAGTTAGGGTTTAGGGTAGAGTAACCTCCAAGAAACTCTAATAGACTCCTAGGATTTCAAGAGTCCTGTAGTATCTTTAATTTAGGATTTGGCTTTATCCCTTAAAATTTGATGTCTACAAATGCCCCTACTTCAAGGTTTGTCGGGTGTAGGCTTAGCTTGCCGAAACTTTAAGACGAGACTTGAAGTACTCTACCCTCACAACAAATGATTTTGAAACTTGGAGTTTTCGATTCACAGAAGGAAGAGATGACGGGCAGAACTGGTCCCACCGGGCGTGCCAATTTGTTTGCAACTAATTTTCAACATATAAAAAATAAACTGCAATCACAAAGTAAGAGAAAAATATTTTTACTGATCAATTGTGAGTACAATTCTACTTCTCCCTTGATTCTTCTCTCCTGATTATCTTCGTGATTCGAGGGCTGAAGCTGCGTGTTTCTCGAATTAGGATGATGCAGGCTTCCTGGGGATATATATAATCTCCAGCTTCTTGAACTATTTGATTGTCAAGAAGTATCCGGCCATATTTTGATCTCTTTGTGAATATCCCAAGAGTTTATGGGATTTTGAGACGCCTCTTCAATGGAATATGCACCCTTTATATAGGTGTGCGTTAGGGTTTAGGGTTCTCTAAGAAACCCTGATAGACTCCTAGGATTTCAAGAGTATTATAGTATCTTGAATTTGTTTGCAATAAATTTTTAATATACAAAAAATAAACTGCAACCACAAAAGAATAAAGTGATTTTATCGATAAACATTGCGGGTTACAACTCTGTTTATCCCTTGATTCATCCTCCGAATTGTTCTCCGTGATTCGAGGGTTGGATCAGCGTATTCTCGAACGTAGGATGATACGGACCTCTTTGCATTATTTGATCTCCATGAAAGTCATTCATTGTGTGGACATTCTTCTTGAAGTATTTGATTATCAAGAAGAACATCTATTGATCACGACATTATTTTATGCCTTGACCCCTTTGTGAATATCTCGAGAATTTATGGGGCTTTTTTAGGCCTCTTCGATGGAATATGCATCCCTTTATATAGGTGTGCGTTAGGGTTTAGGGTAGAGTAACCTCCAAGAAACCCTGATAGACTCCTAGAATTTCAAGAGTATTGTAGTATCTTGAATTTAGGATTTAGCTTGATCATTTAAATTTAGGGTACAGTTCAGCTGCCTCACAACCACGTGGATCGCAGCCATCTACATCACATCCCTACATATCACAGCCACATGGATCCCATACATCCATGTCACAGCCACTTGGGTCACAACCACTCAGGTCACAACCATCAATATCACAACCACTTGGGTTGCATCCAGCTATGTCGCAGTCACAGGGATCACAACCATCTTCATCATCGACTTCATCTATTTCAGGACTTCACCTGCGTGGCAGTAGCTTTGACCCCCTTACACCGTCTACACATGCATCTGATACACATGCTTCGGACGATGATGACGAAGAAGTGCATTATGATCAATATGGCAGGATCATCATAGTCCTTGAGGGTTATGGGTAAGAGTTATTTGTTACTTTTGTGTCTATTATTTTGGAACGTTTTTACTAAGATATTAATGTATTTTTATTTTTGAATTGCAGGTTCATGCCGGGTAATAAGACTACGAGGATAATCACTAATGCCATCAGAAAGCTTTATGATGGCCCTTATGCGACTTGGACTAATTTTCCATTCTCACTGAAGGAGCAAATTTTTAATCAATTTAAGGTATAAATATTCTTTTAAGCAGTTTAAAATTTATACTTATGATGTTTCCATCTAATATTTAACTTTTAAAATACAGAGCAAGTGTTTATGGGAAGACCGCTGTAGCGCGGAAGTGGCTGCAAATTTTTATCATAAAGCTCGCAAGAGATTAGTGGATGCTTTCTCCGATGCTAGAAAGAAGAACAAGAGGCTTGGCTGGTTACTTCAGAATTTATGGGATTACTTGCAAAGGCAATGGCTTACCGCAGAGTTCTTAGTGAAGAGCGAAAAAGGAAAGAATGCTCGCGCATCCGATAAGGGATGCTCCTTGCACACTGGAGGTGCGATCAGAAGATTGGTACGTAGTTGCTTAAATTATTTTACTTTTCTAAGTATTTCTATTCTGTTTATTAACTAGATAAATTTTTTGTTTTCAGGAAACGAAGTTGGGGCATCCAATACGCCATGATGACCTATTCAAGAAGACGCATATTGTAAAGAAGAAGAAAGAGACGGATCAAGATAGGTGGGTCGAGGACTGGGCCTCGACTGCATATGTAAGCTTTCAATTTTTTATAAATATTATAATTTACTTTTATAAGAATTTTGAAATACTGATTTAATTTAAAATAAAATAGGGTCACTACCAAAGTAACGTGGAGGAATTCATTCGTAGACATCCAGCTGGTGGATCGGGCGAGCCAACCCAACCTTCGGACGAGGATGCTGAAAGAATAAGGTTGGAGTTTGTTGTGGTCCAAAATGGGGGAAGGTATACGGGCTTCCTACTAAAAAAATTCCATTGCTATAAGTGTGGAATGCAAGGAATAGGGACTTCTTCACAAGGCGAGCAACTTAATAGGGAAAACCTCTCCACTATGCGGTAGACACTGACAAAGCTCACATCCGAGCTAGAAACGGCCAAGGAAAGAGAAAGGTTAGAGATGCTCAATTCCTTGGCATGCAAGCTCAGATCAGAACTCTCCTATCTACTGGAGATTTTCCGTTGCCCCTGTTTCGTGAGTCATCGCCAGAGGGTCGACCTCCACGTGATCGTTCCTCCCGTCCTGCTCGTGATCGTTCCTCTCGTCCTCCCCGTCATCGTTCTTCCCGTCCTCCATAAGACCGTTCTCTATACCGCCTTGTAGATGAAAGTTCATCAGACGGTGATGATGATGTTGTAGAAAACACCCCTTGACTTTTATATACTTTGAACTAGACAAATAGAACAAATTTTGAATTTGGTTTTGGATTGTTATGTTTAGTTGAATTTTAATTTATTAGTTTTAAAGTATTTATTGAATGTTTGATTGTTGTTGTTGTGTTGTTGTTGTTATTGTTGTTGTTGTTGTTGTTGTGTTGTTGTTGTAATTCAGTTGTTGGGGGTATTGGTATGTTGGCAGGTGGTGTAGATACCAAAACAGGCATTTTATGCCAAAATTGAACCCAGAAAAACCGATCAAAGTTTGTCGGTTTTTAATAAAAAAAATTAATTGCATATTATCGACCAAAGTTGGTCAGTTTTTAATTTAAAAAAAATTAATTGCATATTACCGACCAAAGTTGGTCGGTTAATGAACAATGAATTCCCAGAATTCAACATTACTGACCAACTTTGGTCGGTATGTTGCTTGCACTGTTGAGGTTACCGACCAAAGTTGGTTGGTAATGTTTAATTTTAATTATTTTAAAAAATATATATATTTTAAATTACCGACCAAATTTTGATAATTAATAAAAAACACATAAATTAAGTACACCGACCAACTTTGGTCGGTAAAATTAAATTAATAAAATATGTTTCCGACCAAAGTTGGTCGGTAAATCATTTAAATTATCAGATGGTCGTTTAAAGCTACCGGCCAACGTTGGTCCGTAATTTCCGACCAACTTTGGTCAGTAAGCCATTCCGACCATCAAAATACCGTCTACCAATATATGGAGGCATTTTGGTCGGTAATTGGCCATAACCGACCAACTTTGGTCGGTAATATTTTAACCCGCACCGTCCCGCACCGCACACATAAACTCAAATCCACACCGCGCCCCCACCCCATTGCCATATCCTTAGATGGATGGCCATGATTGATTGGCCCTGGTATTACGCATTTGGCCACCTATAGTTTTTCAAGTAACAAGATTACCCTCCACAAAAGTAAAATAACCTGATGCAGATTTTATAGTTGTTTGATCACATGCCCAATCAGGGTCAGTGTATCCTTCAATATAAGAATAATTATTTTTAGAGAATAATAATCCTTTGCTTGGAGCGCCTTTTAAGTACCTTTAGATTCGATATCATGTATTCATACGTTCTTCACTCGGTGCATGCATAAATCGACTTACTACGCTTACAACATAAGCTATATCTGGCCTCGTGACTAGCCTTTGATAACGATCAATATCTGTTAAAACTTGATCAGGTAAAATTTCAAGTATATGATTCATTTTTATAGGCGTTTCTACTGGTTTGCAAGTTAGCATTCCAGTTTCAGTCAAGAGATCTAGTACATATTATCGTTGTGAAAGGAAGATTCCTTACTTTGATCTTGCCACTTATCCCTAAAAAATTAGTTGAGTTGTCCCAAATCCTTTATCTCGAACTTTGCAGCCAAATATTCTTGTAATGATTTCATTTCATATAGGTCAGCACCCATTATGATCATATTATCAACATATGGATGTCACCTTCACTTCCCTGTGTTTAATTAACAATGTATGATCTGAGTTACTTTGTTTATAACGGAATGTCTTTATTACAAAAGAGAAACCTTCCAAACTATGCTTTAGGTGATTAACAAACTTCATTCTTTAGGATCAGATTCGTATTGTCTCTTTGGGATACCTTTATTTATTCTCTCTAAGCGTATTAGATTTACATTTTGAAAATACTTCCTAGACGAATACTTGTTTCATGAGATACATTAGACAAAGGACTCAGAGTTACCTGAGGAGAGCATGTTGGACAATATATTGGATATTCTGAGTTTGATTATTCGGTTAATGGTGTTAAATTAGGTAATATCTCATCTTCAATTTCATAATACTCTCTGCACTTTGCTCAGAAATTTGTCCAAACCTTCCATTTACTTTTTCTAATTCTAGGAACACATCTATGTTCTCATTTTCTAGTAACATCTTCTCTTCGTTGTGGTTCTCCCCCCGAAGAGAAGGCCTAGAAACCCCCTGATAATATAGTTCTGATTCACGAAAAGAGACTTCAAGGGTGACATATAACTTTTGTGTTTGAGGATCAGCATAACATCTATATCCTTTTTGAAAATCAAAATAACCAACAAAAATATATTGTTTTGACATGAATGCCGCAAATTCTTTGGGATATGGACATATACAGCACAACCAAAAACTCGTGGTTAAAGATTTGGTAGATGAGGAATTGAAAGTAACGATTCCATTTCTTGTTGGGGGTTTGAAAATCTATTGCCCGAGAAGGCATCCGATTAATTAAATACGCAACAGATTTCACAGCTGCTGCCCAATAAAATCGTGGCATATTCATACCAAAAAGAGAGGCGCGCACCACATTCATTATTTGTCTATTTTTCCTCTCTGCTAATCCATTATGTTGCGGAGTATTAGGTACAAAAATTTTGATATCTAATCCCAAGTTCACTCAAAAACTTGCCAAAGGATCCATCTAAATTACTCCATCCCATTGTCAGTTGCAAATTCGGATTTTTTCAAATTTGGCCACATTCTGTCAAATTGAAAAGAAATGACCTAATCCTTTAATTTTTCTAAATTAATCTTAATTAAAACTAAAGCACACTAAACAACTAATACTATAATGCACAAAAAAAAAGTATCAGCATAATCCTACCTCATGGAGGTAGAGAGACTGTTTTTGAAGACCCTCGGTTCAATCCTAAAATGCACAAAGAATGAAAAATATTTTGGTATTTTGGTGGAATACAAATGCAAATAAAGTGCACATAATTAAAGAAAAAGCAAGAAATTAATCAATAAAAAATAGCAAAAATTATAATTTAAGAGAACTTAAAGGGTGCAAAAATTAGATATTCACAATAAGAATCTGAAAAAATATTGTCTTTAACTTTAAAAATGACTTAAAACATAATAGTCACTCAGATTTTAATCGTCTACACTTAATTTTCAAATCAAAAGTATTAAAGAAAATAGTATAAGTAGAAGAGAATCAAAATTCTAATCAATAATACTCAATTAGATAAAAAAGACTTGACTATTTTTAAGCTTATATTTTTTATAGAATAATGTTTGTAACAATTGTATCGACCGAATAATTTTTTCTATAAAAATGATAAAATCTTACCTAGAATCAATAAAACACCGTGAAAGTTTTAATAAAATTAGAGTTTGACCACCCATGAAAGTTTTATTAAAGCAAATTAAAGTGTAAGAGATAGGCTAGTTAACCTTTTCGATCAGTTACCTAATACTAATATAGTACAATTTTCCCCCTCATCTTTACCAGCTACGTACACCCCCAAATTATGAAAAAATAGTCCCAGTAGCCATCGTTTTCGTTATGATGATTTCCTTCATAGTAACACCTTGAGTCTTGATGTTGAACCTTAGAATCATCTGGTACTACTTGTTTTTTCTGTCCATTTATTTCTATTTCATACAACACTTTGCGCATGTAACAAGCTAAGTTAGATAGCGTTGCCCTCCCTTATATTGACCATTTCCCATTGCAGGGCTAACATATTCATCTGCTGGTGTGTACACTTTCCATCCGTATCGCACTGTTTCCGCCGCATTTGCACTCAAACTGTCCAACATTCCTATCTGCTGCTCCATCGCCGGCATAATATTCCGTCTAATAAAATGAAGATGTAACAACCTCCTTATTATCCAAAAAAATTATGAATGAGACAAAGATTAGAAAGTGCGTGACATATAACATAATACCTGATAGACCCTGAGAAGCACTTCTTCTTTGTAATTAGTTTCTATGTCGGAGGTCCTTGGAAAAGCATAATCTATTGGTATATCATGACTTAATTGAATAAATCCTGGCAATTGCGTGTTGTAACATCCAGTTTTTCGATAGCCATCCGCCTATTTCAAGATTTGCTTATTATTTTATTTTTCGAAATTCTGCGATAAAGTCACTTCTCATTCAAGTGAAAGAAGAACTAGTTAAAAACATATACTTACTGTCCACGAGGTATATAAATGAGTTCGGGTGTCACCGTTCGAACTTGGATGCACCTGAAGTATTCATTAGCCAAGCTTAAGGAGGCATGTTTAGCTTTGTGGAGTTGTTTCTTTGTCATTTTGTGTATAGGCACAGTTCCAATTTCAACCAATATTCCTCAGCCTTGAAACCTCCCGATTTTCCTTCCTTTTGTCTTTCAAGCTCCTTCGCGATGATCATCTGTTTTGCATATAGTGTAGTAAACAAAATGAAAAACCACCCTTTTAAGTTTATTCTCTCTGTGTTCCACCACCACTACATTAACTGTACTGAGCATCTCATTCTAATACTGCTCAAATGTTGCTGATTCATTTTGCAGCATCCTTGAGGGCTTACAGCAACCGAAATCCAGCACTTAGTTGTGACTTACTGTTGCTTTCACAGCCTTCCCCATCATCACCGATTGCTTTGTTGTACACCTCAACAATAATTTGCACATAGACTGTGTGCTAGGTGCTGCCATCCTAGAAAAGAGCATGTACCCAAATCTCAGAAATACACAACAACAATCAAAATAAATTATAGTTTAACAGTTAAAAAATAACTTACAGCTACACGGCTTCAACATTGCCGTCTTTTGGTAGAAACCTCTTCCAAAACCAGTGTTGTTTGAAGAGATCTTCCTCAACTCCTTCGCCTTCTTTCTTTTTTCGCTCGGGCAAAAACTTATAAATGGAGAAGCACACTCCCAGTGTCAGAACGGCAAATAACATGAATATCCAGGCCTTGAGCGCACACAGGAGCAGCAAAACGGCCGGATTCATGATTAGAGACATGAGCAAAGATATGCTCGTCTCCCGGCATGAACCTAACACTCTTATCTCTTTAGCGTATGATTCTTCAATCCACTCAGAAGGCCCCGAGAACATTGAATAGCAGCCTATGAGGGGGATGGCAAATGCCATGCCAACATACGCACTCTTTTGGCTCAGTTGAAAGATAGGGTCTCCTACCAAAAGGAAGAGACCCAACAAGGAAATCTGGAAAAATCCCAGAAAAGTGAATAAGTTACATATTCTATATTTCAATTAATAAAATTGATCTCTTTAAAGAAAGCCTAAATACGAAAGAAATGAAGAATTACCTGTGCCACAACCATGCCTAAACATGCCGAGACTAGAGTCCTCCGTCGTCCGAAGTAACTATAACTCGGATAAGTGAATCCAGCAACTCCAGCCCGAATGACTCCGGCAATGAGCGGAGCGACGAAGGAGGCATTATAGGAGTATCCAGCTGACCGGAGAATGAATGGCCCAAAGAAGAGGATTGAATCTAAGCCCGACAGTTGTTGAAAAATTTGAGCTGCTATGTTAACCAGCAAAAGGGGCGAGCGTGACAATGTCCCCTTGCCTTCATTTTCAACCATGTCTGACAACATCTGCAGCTCTGCTTCTACTCCAGATTTCCTCAACGTCTTAAGGGACGCTTTTGCCTCCTCCATACTCCCTTTCTTAATGAGAAACCTTGGGGTCTCACTAAGAAAGAAAGACAGCACAAGTAGTGGCAAGGCCAAAAACCCGCTACTGGCAAAGGACCATCTCCAACCATAGCGGAAGTTGTGAGATGCTGCCATGTTTACTACTTTTGTGCCGGTACTTCCCCATAGTACCATGGAGTTATATCCGAGGGAAATCCATTTTGGTGCCTTCCCAACATTGATCTCACTCAATATGGTGGGAATCACCTGCAAGATTGTAACCAGGGGTGGATGTAGTTTGTTAGGAACGAGTTCAATGAAACCCATAACTTTCGATGCGGTGTAAAAATTTGTTAAAATTGCAAAAATAGTAGATATGAACCCATAACTTTAAATAGACAATGGGTTCAATGCTAAAAACCCTAAAAGTTGAACCCATAAAATTTAAATCTCGGATCCACCTCTGATTGTAACTTGTTTAAAACTATATATTATGATATTTCCTATTTCAGAACATAGCAAATACTAATAATGGTTAGTTGGATAATATTACTATTTCACAACAATAGTTGATCGGAGTTGAGGCAGGTGGAACTCGGGGTGGCAAACAGGCTGGTCGGGTCGGATATGAGCGGGTCAAAACGGGTAATTTAAAAAACGGATAAATTATCCGATCTGACCCGTATTTGAGACGGATAAAAACGGGTTTATCCGGCGGATAATATGGATATCCATATTATCCTTGGCTTCTTAAATATGATCACTCATGAGAGAATTCCTAGTCTTCCAAACTTGAGGAACTCTAATTTGACGCTTTACAAATGTAAAAGTTAAACACATTAGTTATTCATTGGTTATCCATTCGGTTAACCATTTTCTAAGTGGATAATATGGTTCTTTATCCATATTCGACCCGTTTTTAAATGGTTCATTATCCAACCTATTTTTTGACGAATAATATGGGTGGATAACAGTTTTCTTTTAACCATTTTGCCACCTCCAGGTGGAACATACATTTATACTAGTTGAAGACTAACTCAAAGTTGGATCTAGTTTGTTAGTGCACTTCCTAGTTTTCATAATCTGTTAGTTAAATAAGGATAGGATAAATGTTTAAGTTGTAGTAGTAGTTCAGGATTTTCTAAATTTTGTTTGTTTGTATGTAGCATATAAAATAGGCATCTTCACTATTCCATGGTAATGCCAATTAGTTTTCAGCTTTCTCTCCACTCTCTTAATCTCTGTTCCTATTGTTCATAATTCTATTTAAATTTCCAACAATGCTAAAGCGAAAAGAACATATAAGTTGTCAAAGAGAGAAACACCAACCTGATTTAGTAACGCCACACTGCATCCGATGACTGTTAGGCCTATTGATGCCACAACATCATTTGGAAACCAGAACATTAGGATACTTCCGACAAGCTGAAGTATTGATCCAATAACTAGTACTGGTTTCCGGCCCCAAGACTCCATCATTCCACGTGCAGCCCATACTGATGGAATGGCCGAGAGCTGCACAATGGATGAAAAGAGGATGAGCCACAGATTAATGTAGGCGCAAAAGTTGTCTGTATTAGCCTTGACTGATTTTACGTGAATTCTTCTGGAGAATTGAACCATAAAGCCTTCAATGCCAACAGCACCACCTGAAACACAATTAAAAATAAGTAAGCTAATGGCAGAAACACAATACAACCGTAAGAAGAAATAAATGACTTCACAGAATGACTAGTGGATGGTATGAATAGTAAGAAGCAGATGTTATTTGGTTTTAGGTCTCTATGTGTGCAACATGCATCTTCGGGTGAGTTGCATGCAAATTATGTATTTTAGACTATGCTTTAGAAGGTAATTTTGCTTTCTGATTAGAAAAAGCTTGCTTCAGATTATGCTGCTTTCTAGGCAACAATGCATGGTACTTAGACTAGAATGTTTGTAGCTGGTGACAAAAAGCAAATGAATAACTATGTGGGTAAATGGCTATATATGGACATTACTACATCATTTTCACTCAATCTACTCCATACAACTTTGTTCCTTTAAAACACTCAACGCTCCATGGCCCTGCTATATCACATCTGCTTTTTGGAGACAACTTGATTCTGTCCGGACGAGAAACCACATCTACTGCTAATAGCATCTCCCAAGTTTACATTTTAAATATGCGCACTGCTAATACTGTAGGAAAGTATATAGTTCTTCCTATCACAGACCAAACTACCTCAAATGATCCAAATACACATAGGAGAGGGCCTTGGATCTAGCTGAATTACTAGCACTCTTGGAAGACCTCCAACTAGAAAAAGTCTTAAACTACAGTCAATGTCATCTACTCTCACATTATATTCGACTGCAGATCATTGATGGGCAGCGTGGAGTTTAAGCATATGATCTACCGGGAAGCAAAGCAGATACTTTGGCAAAAAAAATGGCATGGATGTTCTCCACAATCAGGCACAACATCATTAACCCCCCCTTTTGCTTTTACTAAGGATTGCTCTGTAATCCCACTGAAATCAATATCATTAACATTAAGAAAGCAAGCAATTAAGCCTTTCATTCAGTGGTAGAACTAAGGGGTGTAGGAAGAATGTGACACCTATATTTAGCATTAGAGTAGATTACATGAGTTTTCTTTCTTAAATCGGATTTGGCATTAATTAATACTAAGCACAATTTATTTTCTAGAAGACCAATACTTAGAGAGATTCGAGAGAGAGTCTGATAGATTTCCCTTCTCTTTGTTATGACTACTATATTTGGAAACTGTTCTGTCAAGACTAGTACATTTCATAAGGAAGGTTAAAATGACATAACTTATTTTCATAAAAGCACAAGGAATCAAACACTCCAAATAAAATGGTAACCAAAAAAATATGGAAAGAAGCATTACTTTTCAAGCACTTAGATTTAATTACTAACCAAAAAAATACCTGTGACATTTAAGGCGTAACCAATGGTAAGGCCTCCAAATACTGCCAGTAAGCCGCTAGCAATAAGTGAAGTAAGTCGAGGTTGACTCTTTACATCACTGCAATTCAAGTTAAATGACATATTGATCAATTAAGTATAATTCAAAATACTAATTTAAGCATTTAGTTAAGCTTTGTGGAAAATAAAAATGTACCTGGGAAGCTGTAATGCTAGAGCTGCATTTGAAACCACGGGAGTGATGCTAACGCTCTCGCTAACAATTTCCTGCTAAAAGTTTCGTATGGAAATTAGTAAAAAAAAGTATGGATAAAAATATAACAGTATTCTTATAAGATTACTTCATTTGCCGAGCTAGACATGTCAACCGGACTAATGCTAACTATCTCAGTAGCTTCAGAAACAACTTCCTCCTAAAATTTGTATGAAAAATTAGTTCAAGATTCTTAGAAATAAATAACATTAATTCCATATGATAATTATTGTTAACTTACTTCATTTTCTGGCCTCGGCATGTTGAAAATACACATGCTGCCGATGTCAAATATACCTATGTCATCACTATCAGTAATAACATCCCTGTAAATGATAAGAGTTAGTTCAAGATTCTTAGAGGCCAGACAATTAGTAAAATGAATTTTACTCAAACCAAATAAATGATTCTTTTGATACTTCCTTACACTACAAGGTGTAATTCATCACAATCTTAACTCGCCTAGATCATGTTAAGGAGAAATATGAAAGGTTAATTTTCAACTTGCTAATTAATACATACTCCATTTAGTTATCTATAAACAGTTTGATTCACTGGTGGTTGATCAAAGCCAGAGATAAAGTGCACTCCCTCCTAATTAATAGTTTGCGCTGATCTATAATATGTTAATTTGTGAGTCGTGGAAGAGTCTCAAGTCAACGCTTACTCTGCTTATTTTGGAAATTGCTCTATTAATATAGCTGAAGCTAAGGCAATACTTATGGTAATTAATTATAAGAATGATCAATGACTCAAATTCAGGATCCTGGCAAGTTAACCATATTACCAGGATGATGAAAGAACTGAAGAATCAAACCAAATTTCTATTTTCAGTGGCAGTCATATTGTACCTAGCCTATAATCCATAGTATATTGTGCAGTGATATTCAAGTCAAATTACGTATTTCTTAGATAATAAAATAATTAAGTTGTACTATAATTTAAAGATATACCTCTCATGCTTTGAAGCATCTGTAGACATGTCAAAAATGCAGATGCCACCAATTTTGAATAAGTCATCACTATCTGCAACATCCCTGTAATATAAAAGACGATGCGAGCTAGTTCATAAGATAACCGTAGAGGACAATGAACACATTTGTCAATTGAGTTTTACTCAAACTATGTGGAGAAATCATAATTCTTTTGTATTTCATTTCCTATGTCCTAAGATTTCTAAGTCACTCAAAATTAAGTCAAATGACTAATTGATTAGATAATAAAATAATTAAGCAGTAGTGTGATGATTTACAAATATACCTCTCGTGCGGTGAAGCATCTGCAGACATGTCGAAAATGCAGATGCCAGCAATGTCAAGTATGGGATCACTATCTGCAATATCCCTGTAACATATAAGACGATAACCGCAGTTCATAAGGTAACTTAGAGGACAATATATACATTTATAAATTTTACTCAAACTATATGGAGAAGTCATTATTCTTTTGTATTTTATTTCCTTTATCCTATGATCTCACTACTAAAAAAGGACATATTTTTTACTAAAACTTTCCGCCCGAAACTAGTAGTCAAAAGTTTTCGGCCGCTTCAGTCGGAACATTGAAAACGATATAAACATATTTTTCTTATATTACTTTGACCATATATCCGACAAAATTGATTGCAAAGTTTGGCGCAAAAACTCAAGCGTAAAAATTTCCGACTGATTTGGTAAGTCCCTAAAAGTCAAAGTTCTGCTGTTTGACCAGCTTGAATTTTTATGACCGAAACGGCCGGACATTTTAATTAGAAACTAATATATTCAAATTTCGAACGAATCCATCTGGGAAATATTTCATAACCTGAGGCGTGATATGTCAGGCATTGACGACGAAAATCGTCAGAATAAAAAAATAATTTAATATTTTAAACTTTCCGTCCGGAACAGTCACGAAACCTTTGTTTAAACCCTCCTTGACCCCATTTTTTCTTCTCTTCTCTCTCTTTTTTTCTCTGTTTTCCTCTCCATTCTCTCTTCTTCTCCGGCAGTACTGATCTCTCGTTTCCTTCTTCACTCAAGCGCTCCACTTTGGCGGTTTCTCTCTCTCTCTCAACTCCTTTCTTTATCCACTTAAATTCCTAAATTTTTCTTCTATTGTTGTTATAGGCAGTCCAACATCACCACTCGGATGAATCCGATAACACCACTCTGGCGGATCCACTACAACAGCAAAGAAGTTTTTTCTAGTTCTTTATGGTTTATTTCTATTATTTGGATGCTAGTACTAATTTGCTTAGCACATATGTGTTTGTCAAGATTTTCCAATTTATGAATTTAAACTCATGTGTTCAATTTGTAGATTCATGATAGTCATCTTCTAGTTTTCCAACAAATCAGTGCCAACTAGTGTGCTTGCTACTAGTTAAAAAATAAAATATTAGTGGTTATTTTAATCACTTTGAATAACTGTTATACTAATTTGATTTTATCTATATGTTCTAGTATTTGCTAGCCTCATAGCATGCTTTAGATGAAAGATCTATACTTCTTCAATTTAATAGTTTAATGTAAATAACGAAATTTAATTTAAGAAAGGAATGTAAAATCGTTAGACTTGTTTTTATAGAATACCCCCCCCCCCCCCCCCCCAACAACAAACTCAGTTCAGCATTACTCCATGCCTATCAACGGTGGTTCAGCCTCAACTACCATTAATTTTATTTCCAAACCAAATTTGCCATCTTCTTCCCCACGTGCTCCTATTAGTCAGCATGGTGTCTCACCCTCGATTGCATCCCCAGGCTACCGTATTAGTCAGCATGTTATGCCTTCATTATCGTCCACTCTATTATAATATCTATCATCATCCACTCCCAGTATATCTAGGCTGGATATTGGAGGCTCTCATACAACTACATGCCCATCTACTAGTACTTCTTCAGTTATTGGTTCACAAAAACAGTATACTGGTGGGACTATAAAGTATGATCCTTATAATTGGCTGATTAGCGTCTCCTACAGGGACTGGTAAGTCATTCTTTATTTTTAAATATTTGAATAAGGTTTTACATATATTTTTAATTAATGATTATTTCATATGTTAAATTTAATGCAGATTTTTTTTCATCCTATCAGGCCACACATATGTGTAGAATTTATGAAGCCTTTTTTTCATGAGCTGTGAAATTCCACGAGAGAAATACCGTATCAGATCATAGTGAATATGTGAAATAAATCTAAGGTAAGAATAAATTAAATTTATATAATACTTTTTTTAGCAAATCTACTAGGCGAGGTGCCTAGGGCTAGTTTTATTAATAATAAAAGAAGAAAAAAGAACCACATAGGAAGAGTACAAATAAGGG
Source organism: Nicotiana attenuata (assembly GCF_001879085.1). Taxonomy (NCBI): domain Eukaryota; kingdom Viridiplantae; phylum Streptophyta; class Magnoliopsida; order Solanales; family Solanaceae; genus Nicotiana; species Nicotiana attenuata. The sequence continues at coordinate 608,110 of NW_017670405.1, read as the reverse complement.
GGGCAATAGCACAGTAGTGTTGTCTCTATGCCTTGGCTATATAATCACTCCTCTGCGCCTCACATTGCCCTTATGGAAGCCTCATGTAGAGGATCATGGTGTAGATGCTGGCAAAGTCTCACAAGGGCATATAATCTCATAGCTGTTTGAGTATTTTTCCAAAGACATAGGACATGAGCAAACACCTACTGGGCTAAACCTTACCTTACTAATCTTATTGAGGCATATAATACCTTTTTTTTTTTTGGCAAACTAGGTGCATATGGAAGCCTCAACATGAAAATGAGGTGAGTGCTAATTTCAAGAAGAGAGCTCAAAGGCGGATTAAAGATAGTCGTTTTGTTCCTAAAAAATTTGGCAACAAGCCTGATCGGTTACGTCAAGATGTCTGCGATAAACTTCTGGAGAAGCGAAACACCCCTGAGTGATAGAAGAAGAGTGAACAAGAAAATGCAAACATCGCCTCTAGTAAAGGTAGCCCATTGAACAGTAGAGGTTCAATTAATTATATGTCCATCGATTGAGATTGGAAATTTTTTATAATTATTTTCTTAGTTTTACATATACGCACATCGAAATATATATATATATATCAATGTTTTAAAAGGCGGGGGCGAGAGGCGAGGCGTAAGCCCTGGGACATGGGGCGTAAGTCCCACGGATCGTTAAATTTTACTAATTTCAAGAATTTTAAGATAGTACAAAATAAAAAATAATTATGAAAAATTTATGGACTATTATATTGTAAAGACATAACAAAAGTTAATAAATAAATACTTTCAAAAAGAAAATTTTATTTAAAATTTACTATCATAGGAGTCTTAGTGGATAACGTGCAATAATTTTTATTTTAATTATGACATAAAATACTCTCAACTTAATGATTTATGATTGAGAAAAAAGTAATTTTGAATAGTCAACGATTTGGTAAGAAAATTTGAGGATTTACAAGTTTAGTTACATACAATTGC
>NW_017670405.1:587049-606869 GCF_001879085.1 Nicotiana attenuata | reverse complement strand
AGGATTTGGGATTGATTGTGTCATTTGTGTTATGCGAAAGCCGTGTACGCAAGGTGACGAGTGGTTACACGGTTTGTATGTGGGATGGAAATTTTAATTAATTCATCATAATATTTTCAAATAAATCATATAATTAACAAGAAATATGACAGAGTATGATTGAACAAATAACAAAAAAAGGTACACAATGTATACCTCCAGAATATATATACAAAAATTAAATGTGTATAATCGATTTAGGAATATCAAGAATTATTATTTATTTATTTAATTAGGCAGTCCCTAGGAGTTGTATTTCATAAAAAAAAAAATGGTTACAAGAGGAGGACTAGACTGCGCCTCCAAAATACAACAGAAGATTGGTAGAGATCAATCTTAAAAGAAAAAAGTGCTTGGAGGGAGTTCCACTTGTCACATGGCAATATTAATCTCCTAAGAAGTTTTAAAGAAGGTCTCTCTATGACTTTAAATTAATATTAATTTAATAAAGGGTTTAAATATATTATGGGCTAAAAATGACTGCAACTTAGAAATAACAGACTCCAATTAAGGAGGTAAAAACTTAATACATCAAGATTGCCAACACATTATCAAGTAATTGCAGGTTGATGATGGGAGGGTATAACCTCATCAGGGTTTNGATCAATTCTTGATCTTTGTGTTGCTAGATGATGAAACTGAAATTGTGTTTGTTCTAAGAGAATTGGGCTAAGAGAATTTTTAGATAGGATTTGCTTGAAGGGATAATGACTTTATTTATACTCTTTTGTAGGTGGAGTAGATGAAGCAAGCGAAGACGGAGACAGTAATGAAGATCTTGACCTTACTTAACATGTCATCGCTATCTATGGATTTATTATTAGCTTGTTGGACAATTTGGATTAAGAATAGTTTCATTTTGTTATTTATATAAATTTTAGTGTTTCATAGTTTATTGTGTGTGTATGTGTGTATATATATATATATAAATCCTTATTTACAACAGGGGGAAATATTTTCAATTATATTAAACTGTTAACGCTAACAGAACCATTGCTATAGGACCTGCAAACCGTTCCAAAATAATCTAAAAACCGTTGCAATAGGTAGTTCAACCGTTGCCATAGCACCTGCAAAAGATAATCTAAAAACCGTTGCAATAGGCAGTTCAACCATTGCAATATCATAAAGAAATCGTTGTCATTTCTATAATAGACGTAACAGTTTAATAGATATAGTAACGGTTATCGACCATTGCAATTAACGTTATGATAACTGAAACCAACCGTTGCAGTTGATAAGAATAATCATTCCAACAGGAAGACGGAAAACCGTTGCGATAGACTATACTATAGCAACGGTTATCTTAACCGTTCCAAAAACCGTTCCATAACCTCTATAGGCACGCCAACTTGTGGAACGGGCGCTGAACTGTTGCAATACATCTATGGCAACGGTTTACTTATCTATTGGAACGGTTTTCCATGCGTAGCCATAGGTGAATTTTCCAGTAGCGAAGCAGAAAAAGAGAAAAAGTCGGAAACAAACAAAACTTGTACGTATATTTTTGTTGAGATGAATTATTACAAACTAAAATAAGAATAAGTTGAGTAGGTAGGGCGCAATTAATTAAAATGGTCAAAGTCTTAGGTTTCCTAAAAGGAAAAAAGATAGTTGTTATAGTACTACTAGTACTAAGTAATAAGTAAGCATTTTCCTATCGGGGAACATCCCTCTCTCTCTTAAAGCTTAGAGACCAGCCTGCATGCATTAATTAATTAGACGTAACATAGAGTGTTCGATAGATATGACTTTCAAACACTCTTGCTTTCACTCCCAAAGGCCAAAACTCATCATCTTTTGTTTCTTTGACTGCTTTGATGTATAAGCTCCAGAATTTGTCTTTTTTCTCAAAGTCACAACAGTTTTCATAGCTTTATTTTAGTTTAAACTTTGTTCGTTCCAAGTCCTTTGGAAGCAAATCCGACCGTCGAAATAGTAGCTAGCTTTATTCATAGAATTAGGTCTGCCTTCTGCCAGACAAGTCATATAATTTCTTTTCTCTTTTCTTCCCACTGTTACGTTGTAGATCTGCATTTTTAGGTCCTTTCTTCTTATCAAGTTTAAATGATATTCGTGGGATCATTTTTATACAACCCACTATCTATATGTACAACTGATGAACATATGAAACCCGCATATTTTCTGCTAGAACCTTTTTAATGGAATCAATACATAAAATAAAAAGAAAATATTTTTAGTTTTTCCATCTTTTCTCCCATCTCATGATATTCTTTTCCCGTTTTGGAACAAAAACTAGTCATATGGTAAAAATTCTGGTTTTTCACCTCCGGTTTGAGATTGATTCAAAAACTTGGTTTGTTTTTTGTTTCAAAATTATTTTTCGAGAAAGAGCCCGAAAAAATGAATTTTAAACGAACAAAACAAGCAGAAGTCACTTCACAAGCTAGAGCCTCAATGGAACAATTTTTTTTTCATATTAATTAATTACTTAGGCCATTTACAAACCAAAATTTTAAAAAAAAAAAAGTTGAATAGAAATTATACTGAAAAGCCAAAAGAACAGCCTTTTTTAGTTTAGATAAATGCTGAATTAGGTAGGGACCATGTCCTTAATAAAATGCTAGTCTTAGGTTTCCTAAAAGAAAAAAAAGTAGTTGTTGCATGAAATATAAATGCATGGTTGCGTATAGGTATCATTTGTTATCATCTTGAGCCACTTTTGGTTATTTGCCTCTTTTAGGCTCAAATCGAAAAAGATAAGTATATACTTCACATGTTATTATATTTTTGTTTTTATTTAGTATTTTTATATAAGACATTATTAAAACTTTTTTATATTATACTTAAGAGTAATGGCAAAAGCAGACATTTGCTTTCCTTTTCTTCCATTATTTTTAAAACTACAAAGACAATGTCACTGACTAAGATAGACTAACTGGTTTAGACAACAGAGTAACAAAATGATCCCACGAATATCAAGCCTCACTTAAACTTGATAAGAAGAAAGGACCCAGGAATGCAGAACTACAACGTAACGGTGGGAAGAAAAGAGAAAAGAAATTATATGACTTGCCTGACAGAAGACAGACCCGATTCTATGAATAAAGCTAGCTGCATTTCGGTGTGGGATTTGCTTCAAAGGACTTGGAACGAACAAATTTAAACTAAAATAAAGCTTTGAAAACTGTTGTGACTTTGAGAAAAAAGACAGATTTTGGAGCTTATACACCAAAGCAGTCAAAGAAACAAAAGATGATGAGTTTTGGCCTTTGGGAGTGAAAGCAAGAGTGTTTGAAAGTCATATCTATCGAACACTCTATGTTACGTTTAATTAATTAATGCATGCAGGCCGGTCTCCAAGCTTTGAGAGAGAGAGAGGGATGTTCCCTGATAGGAAAATGCTTACTCCTTACTTTGTACTAGTAGTACTATAACACCTATCTTTTTCCCGTTCAGAAAACCTAAGACTTTGACCATTTTAATTAATTGCCCCCTACCTATTCAACGTATTCGTATGTATTCAGCCTTTTCCTTAAAAGTGCCTATCAAAAAAATTCTGCTTCTTTTTTCTACAATTAAAACCCACTTACGTAAATCAAAAAATTTGACTCTTCAAAATGACTAAAATTATAAAATCCTCCAACTATATTTTCCTTCATCTTCAAGCTCCGTCACTATTATACCATATTTATCACCTAGAGATTGATGGGTCTCACTGGAATCGATGGCCTATTTTTGAATCATTAACGGGGTTATCCGGAAGAACAAACATTTAAAAATCATTAATTTCTTAAAAACTCATCGATATATCGAGTTATCATCATGCATAGATATCTTAGACTTATGTAGGAATAATCGTATGAATGCTATCTGAGCATTGATGTGAATGTGGGCCTTGATCATGCATAGACACTTTTCATTTATGTAGAAATATTCGAACCTATAAAGGATTACGAAAATTATTTGTCATGGTATAAGATTACGAAAATTATTCACTAAAGAAATTTTGTATTATATAGACAATAAACTCATTCAAGTATGCCCACCTATACAATATCAAGCAGCACTATAGCTATATTAGAAGAAACTTGGTGATCTTATATCACAAAAGTCAGTCACTGAAAATTGCACCCCTAATAAAATATTGTTAGAACAAATAGAATAAAACTGTTCCAATATATTTCACTCTTGTAAACTATGATATGAGAAGCTCAAGTTTGGTCCAGCTTTATATGTATAACGAGAAGCTAAACTTTGAGATATACTGTAGTAGGTGGATTTAAATTAATGCCCAGATACTGCAACAACTAGGAAACTGCAAAAATATTAAAGGAGGTGAGCTAATTCACTAATAACCTAGACTCAGTGTACAGATATATGGCCAGGTTCTTGCTAGCTAGCAAAATATTAATTGTGTCCAAACAAAAGATTCTACTTTTGAAGATGAATGAAGACAAAAGTGGAAACTGACATACTTTTGGTGGGACAATATATAGGACTAAATGACTAATCAAGGCTCAATTGCCTAACTACAAACTATTACAAAGACAATTGTTATATCAAGAATTTTGAGAATTTACTTCTCAGAAGAGGATGGCGGACAGCTACTTCCTCGCTGCAACATATTTAATTCTCTAAATGATGGAAATTTTAATTAATTCATTATAATATTTTCAAATTAACAAGAAATATGACAGAGTATGATTGAACAAACAACAAAAAAAGGTACACAATGTATACCTCCAGAATATATATACAAAAATTAAATGTGTAAAATCGATTTAGGAATATCAAGAATTATTATTTATTTATTTAATTAGGCAGTGCCTAGGAGTTGTATTTCATAAAAAAAAAAATGGTTACAAGAGGAGGACTAGACTGCGCCTCCAAAATACAACAGAAGATTGGTAGAGATCAATCTTAAAAGAAAAAAGTGCTTGGAGGGAGTTCCACTTGTCACATGGCAATATTAATCTCCTAAGAAGTTTTAAAGAAGGTCTCTCTATGACTTTAAATTAATATTAATTTAATAAAGGGTTTAAATATATTATGGGCTAAAAATGACTGCAACTTAGAAATAAACAGACTCCAATTAAGGAGGTAAAAAACTTAATACATCAAGATTGCCAACACATTATCAAGTAATTGCAGGTTGATGATGGGAGGGTATAACCTCATCAGGGTTTCTTCTTTTAATTATGGCCTTCTTAATTAAACTCTTAATTAATTTACCTTTTAACATAGCTCCTATGTCACAGTATGATTAAGGCTAGAAGGAATATAAATAGAGTTTTCTCTATAACTGATTCAGAAGGAGTGCACAGACAGAGATAAAAGAAATTGCTAAAACTTTGATTGAATTTTACACTACATTACTGGGTACAAGAAATAAGGAAAGGGAGCATGTAAATAGTGGACTGGTTAGGCAGGGGCCAATAGTAACAACAGTACAAAGGAAAATGTTAAAAGCAGAATTCACATAAATTGAGGTTAAAAAAGCTTTATGGAAAATCAATGGAGAGAAGTCACCAGGTCCAGATGGCTATGGAAGTAAATTTTTTAAAGACAGTTGGGAAGTACTAGGGAAAGATGTAGTGGCTGCAGTATTGGAATTTTTTAGAACAGGAAAAATGCTGAAAGTGCTGAACCACACAATGATAACTGTGATACCTAAGAGCACTCATGCTACAAGTGTGGGAGATTACAGGCCTATTGAAGGATGTAATACAGTATAAGGTGATATTCAAAATGATTTGTAAGATTGGTGCTGCCTAATTTGATTTTTGATAATCAGAGTGCCTTTGTTGCAGGCAGAACCATAATACAAAATATTTTGATATGTCAAGATTTGATAAGGTTATATAACAGGAAGAATACAACACAGAGTTGCTTGATAAAGATTGATCTTAAAAAGGCGTATGATTCCGTGTAATGGACATTCGTGGAAGAAATGCTTCATGCATTAAATTTTTCTCAAAGATAAATTAAGTGGATTATGGCCTATATAACTACAACAAAGTACAGTATTGCAATAAATGGAGGGTTGTGTGGTAATATACAAGGGGAGAGGGTTCTACGACAGGGGGATCCAATATCACCTCTGTTATTTGTAATTTGCATGGTGTATATGACAAGAATATTGAACAAAGTAGCAGAAATGAAAGAGTTTGGATATCACACTAAGTGTAGAGGGTTAAAATTGAATCATCTGTATTTTGTAGATGATGTATTGTTATTTTGTAAAGGTAATTACCAATCAGTTATGCTTTTATTAAGAGGGATGCAAGCCTTCTCAAATGCTTCTGGTTTGAGTACGTATGCAGGGAAGTCCAATATTTTTAGTGCTAATATGCCAAAGCAAACTCTGGAAGACTTATGTGAGGTAACTGGCTATCAGAGAGGGAATTTGCCTTTTAGATACTTGGGAGTACCAATTTAAGCAAAAAAAACTGTCCAGCATGGATTGTGAAGTGCTAGTTGATAAAATGATTGCTAGAGTAAATGCATGCAGTTCCAGAAACCTATCTTATGCTGAGAGAGTTCAGCTAATAAATTCAGTGCTGCTACAGGTACATACATATTGGTCGTCAATTTTCATCCTTCCTAAAGCTGTGTTGAGAAGACTTACTGTAGTATGCAGTAACTTTCTATGGGATGGGAGGGAACAAACAAACAAGGTTCCATTGATTGCATGAGATATGGTATGTCAACCAAAGAACAAAGGAGGATTAGGGATAATGGACTGTATGGTCTGGAATGAGGCAGCAATTGCTAAGTATGTGTGGAATATAGCTCAAAAGGCAGATAATCTATGGGTGGATTATATATACATTAAAGGGGTATGCTGGAAACAATATAAACCACCAACTGATTGTAGTTGGTACTGGAAGAGAATATGTAGTGTAAAAGAAAATTTTAAGGATGGATATATGGGGGATGAATGGCAACAAGTGGGAGGAAGGTATTCTATACAAAAAGGATACATATGGATGAAAGAGGAGATGAATGAATGGCCTTGGGCAAGATGAATTTGGAATTCAGTTAATATTCCAAAACATAATTTTATAAATTGGTTGGCAATGCTAAAAGATTATTGACAAGGAAAAGATTAGGAAAAATTGGAGTGTGCACAGAAACAAGATTTGAAATATGTTGGGGAGGTACAGAAACATTGGAACATTTATTTTTTGAATGTCATTTCTCGAAGGAATGCTTGAAACTTCTGAAGGAGTGGCTTGGATTGAGAGCAAATGTAGTAGGCATTGGTGAAATATGGCAAAGTCTAACAAGAAATGTCAAAGGAAAAATGGGCAGGAAACTGATCACAACAGTTTTGGCAGCTTTGGTGTAGAAAATATGGCAAGCTAGAAATGATAAAATATGGAATGACAAAGTACCAAGTCCTGTGAGGTGTGTAAACAGATTCAACAAGACCATAAAGTTAGAATGAGCATGCAAAACATTAAAAAATAAGAGAGAAGTAGTAGGGAATGGATAGAGAATTTATATAGCAAGAAGCTAGGAAAGGATAGATAGGAGATTTTACGACTAGAAGGACTTCTTCTAGTTTGTACAGTTGATTTAATGTAATTTTGGTTTGGTTGGAGATTAATAATATTTTTTCACTACACCAAAAAAAAATAGCTCCTATGTGGAGCATTGATAATGGAGTGTATAAAGTGGTGCTAGAACTATATATCTGAACTGGTAGTAAATATATAAGGTTAGAGTTAATTATATACAAACCACCATGTCAACTACATGAATGGATATAAAGAATTCTTTAATGGAGAAGTGATGGGAATTTAATTCTGTAGCACTGATGGAAATTTCTATTACACAGTATGTAATGAACTTTCAACTGTGGATACTTTGTAAATAGAGGGACTAGTCCCTCTATCATATGTTTAATAGTACCATTATTAACATATTTTTTTGATCCTGCTCATGAATTGTAGTCCCTTTGCATTTTTATTATCTCCAGAAGCATGCATCTAGGATACAGTTTTGGATAAAAATTGGATCCATCCCATATTACACCACTTTTCTTTGCTAATTACTTCCTCCTGATGGTTAGTGCTAACACAAAAAATTGTGAGACTATCTCTACATTCTCCACTACTCTTCTTAATCATTTAAATGCTTGCTCCGGCTGAAAAAATAAATTTCTCAAAGTCTAAGGTTATTTTTTCCGATTAATTTCAATATGAACACATTGCCAGCATCTCTAGATCTCTTCACATCAAGTCAAGCAATACTTTTGGTAAATATGTGTTTCCCTATTGTAACGACCCGGCCGGTCGTTTCGAGAGTTGTAGCCCCCCATTCTCTGCTTCTTTTGTGCTCTACAGCTGTATTATGACTTATCGGGTTAGTCAATTTGGGTCCGGAATGGTTTTGGAGTGAATTGAGACACTTAGTCTCTTAGTTGAAAGCTTAAGTTGGAAAAGTTGACCGGATGTTGACTTCTGTATAAACGGTCTCGGATTTTAATTTTGATGGTTCCTTTAGCTCCATTAGGTAATTTTGGACTTAGGAGCGCGTCCGGAATGTGATTTGGAGGCCCGTGATAGAATTAGACATGAATTGGCGAAAGTTAGAACTTTTGCAATTTTGGTCGCCAGTGGAAATTTTGATACCGGAGTCGGAATGTATTTTCGGAAGTTGGAGTAGGTCCGTGGTGTTATTTTTGACTTGTGTGCAAAATTTGAGGCCATTCGGACGTGGTTTGGTGGGTTTCGGCATCGTTTGTGGAATTTGGAAGTTTAGAAATTCTTAGGCTTGAATCCGAGTATAATTTGGTGATTTGATGTTGTTTTGAGTGATTCTAATGTTCGACTAAGTTCATATGATGCTATGGGATGTGTTGGTATGTTTGATTGGGGTCCGGAAGGTCTCGATTGAGTTTCAGGTGGTTAACGGACCAATTATGGCCTTTGAGAGATAGCTGATCTGCTAATATTTTTCTGTTGCCGGTTTCCTCTTACGCCTTCGCGAGGCAGGTCTCGCATTCGCGAAGAGTATCTGGAGATCCAGGGAGAATTGTTCTTCTCGTTCGCGAAGGTTCAGGAGTAGAGTGCATTGCGAATGCGAGAGGAGTATCGCGTTTGCGAAGAAGAGAAGAGGCAGATGGGGACCCCAGGTCCATTGTTCTACGCGTTCGCGTGGTGGTGGTCACGTTCGCGAAGGTTGGAGCTTGTAAGGCATCGCGTTCGCGAGGAGTGTGTCGCGTTTGCGAAGAGTAAAGTGAGGAGACAGTGAAGTTGTTCTATGCGAACGCGAGAGAGAGGCCGCGTTCGCGAAGAGGAAAATCTGGGCAGGCAGTGTTATATTCAAAAACGAGGGTTTAAACCCATTTTTCATATTTTGAGCTAGAGTCCATGAATTTGGGCGATCTTTGAAGGGATTTCTAGGGAGTTGATTTGGGTAAGTGGTCCTCACTTGATTTTGGTTAAATTCCACGATTTCATCTTGATTTTTATCATCTAAATTGTGATTTGGGGTGAAAAATTTAGAAAAAAATGGAAGAGTTCTTGAGATAAAATTTTGAGGTTTTGAAGGGGATTTTGTTGTCGGATTTGAGTAAATTTGATATAGTTAGACTCGTGAGTGAATGGGATTTCGGGTTTTATGACTTTTTTTAGATTTCGAGACGTGGGCCCGGGGCTGGGTTTGGGCCGATTTCGAATTTTTGCTATAATTTGGTATTTTTCTTGTGGAATTGGTTCCTTTAGCCTATATTGATCGTATTGTATTGCTTGTGGCTAGATTCGGGACGTTTGGAGGCCGATTTGAGAGGCAAATGCATCGCAGAGTAGGATTTTAGCTTGGTTTGAGGTAAGTAACACTTTCAAACTTGGTTCTGAGGGTTCGAAACCCCGAACTATGTGTTATGTGATTAATATTGAGGTGATGCACATGGCAAGTGACGGGCGTGCACCGTGAGAATTGTGACGTGGGTGATTCCATGACACCGTTTAGTGATTCTATTATGTAGATATGCATGTTTCCAACCTATGATAAAGTAATTGAGTTGTGAATCATGTTAGATATCATGTTTAGGCTTTATGTCGGTATTGTTGGAACCCTAGTGGGCGTTTCTTACTGGCATCTCAATTCTTTCACTGTTATTTCATACTCAGTCATATTCATGCATTTCATATCATATCTCAGTCTCAGTTGTTCTTATTGACATAGCATATCATTATTTTCGGGCTAGTTTTCATGACATTTGGAGATGGATTTCTCCACAGGGCTAGATTACTAGCTAATTACGTACTAGTATAATATAGAAATGTACCTCTCATGCTGTGATGCATCTGCAGCCACGGAGATGATGCCTATTTCCTGCTAAAAAAATTTCATATGTCAATTAGTAAAAAGCTCCTAATAAAAACTACAATGTTTAGATAAAATAATTGTATAATATATACTTTGTATATATGTCGCAATTTATGTGGCACTTTTTGCTTCCCCAGATTCAAACTGTGTGAACTTTAATCATCATTTAAAGATATATATATATTAATTTTTTCCACAAATTGACATGAGAAGAATTGCAACTTATAGTACTTTTTATATAGTTTTTGAATATCTAAATTTTAATTTTTAAATATTAAGTTAATTTAATTCGATATAGCTTCAAAGATTAGTCAAGTTGACTCTGGATAAAGCGAGAAGTGCTACATAAATATTCTCTAACTTACTTCATTCTTCAATGTGGGCGTGTCAGAAGTATATAGGCGATCGGCACATATAAAAGCATCCCTGTAAATAGACGAGGAAGAGTTAGTACGTATTCATAGATAGATATAATAAAGTTTGAGGAATAAAGTACCTCTCAGGAAGACTCTGTGCTCGAGGCAGTGGAGTGTATTCCCTGAATGATGGGAGCTTAGTTAGTTAATCTTATGGCATATAACAATTCAATTTAATCCTATATACACTACTGATCAGCTTAAATTCCTTTTTTGTATTTGATTGAGCTATCTATCTCAATCTGATTTGCAATTGCCCTAAAAAATATTCTTTTAAAATAGAAAAGCGACCAAAGTTGGTTGCTTTTCTAGGTATAAATAAATTTCTGGGAAAAAAATTAATTCGCCACAAAATAATACTAGCAGTTTATAAATGCTGCAATACCTTTTTCAAAATTTAAATTTTTAGGACTCACAATAATTTTATTAAATAACTCATACAACAAAAAACAAATTCAACATTACAAATCAAATTCATATCAAACTAAACTTTACAAACGCGTACTATATGATAACTTTAATATTAGACAATTTACAGTAGTTCCTCAACAAATAAATATACAAAAAATACATAAAAAAATGTGACGACCCAAAGGGTCATCACCTGTTTCCTTACCCATTTTGTATTTCTGAGGCCTTGAAAACCTCATTTAGGATTGCCTCGATTTGCGTGCGCAGTCCGGGCGCGTAGCCGGAAAGATTAATATGAATTATGTGAGAAAAATGCTAAATTTTGATATTAAAATGAATAAATTTGACTTCGGTCAACATTTTGGGTAAACGGACCCGGACCCGTGATTTGACGGTCCCGGAGGCTCCGTAGGAAAATATGGGAATCGGGCGTATGCCCGGAATCGGATTCCGAGGTCCCAAGCCCGAGAAATGAATTTTTGTGTGAAATTGTTTTCTGGAAATAATTAAGGAAATTGGAAATGAAATTTGATTAGAAGACTATGGTATCGGACCCGTATTTTGGTTCCGGTGCCCGGTACAAGTCTTATATATGATTTAAGCACTTTCTGTAAAGTTTGGTTGAAAACGGGCGTCGTTTGACGTGTTTCGGACTTAAAATGCAAATTTGATGTTTTATGAAAATTTGGAAGGAATCAAGGATTTTGAGGCTTAATTCGATGTTTATGATGTTATTTTGGCGATTTGATCGCGCAAATAAGTCCGTAGGATATTTTTGAGGTTGTGTGCATATTTGGTTTGGAGCCCCGAGGGCTCGGGTGAATTTTGGATAGGCCGTGAGTGCAATTTTTAACCTTGTGAAAATCTGGTATGTTCGGCTCTGCAATCTTCGCATTTGCGAAGAAGCTCTCGCAAATGCGAGCAATTGCACCGCAAATGCGAGAGCAAGGATTTGGCTTGCTGATCGCAAATGCGACCTATTGGTTCGCAAATGCGAAGCCCGGGGTTTTTGAAAGGGTTCGCAAATGCGAACTATTTTTCGCAATTACCACATCAGCAGGTCGGGGTTCGCAATTGCGAACCCCAGTTCGCAAATCCCATACCTGCAACCTGCATATTTTATACTTAGTCGAATTTTGAACCATTTTTCACCCCACTTTCAAAACACAACTCCTTAGGCGATTTTCCAAGAACAAGACTTCTTCCAAATCATTTGTAAGTCAATTTTTACTCATTTCTTTCAATCATTAACATCATTTAACATGTTTTCAACTTAAAATCAATGATTTTCATGGGGGAAATTGGGGGTTTTGGGTAGAACCTAGGTTTTTCTAAAATTGGGGATTTGGACCTCAATTTGAGGTCCGATCTCAAAACAGATCATATATTTGGATTCGTGGGGGAATGGGTAGCCGGGTTTTGGTTCGAACCTCGGGTTTTGACCACGTGGGCCCGGGGGCGATTTTGGAAATTTTGGGAAAAACTTTGGGAAATTCATTTTTATGCATTCAAATTGATTCATTTAGCGTTTATTGATGTAATTAAGTAACTTGTGACTAGATTCGAGCGTATTGGTGGTGGAATCGAGGGGTAAAGCTATAATTGAGGCTTGAGTTGAATTCAAAGCAACAAGGTAAGTGTTTGGTTTAACCCTAGCTTGAGGGATTAGAAGTAGAGTCTTATTTGTTGATTTTTTTGGTGTCGAGTACGACGTGTAGGCATGGTGACGAGTATCTATACGTTGGTGTCGAGCATGACCGTGGGTCTTAAATTGATTTCTTGTATTCTTAATGGATTCTATGCAAGCTTGATTGATGATTCTCGATACTGAGCAAGGATTTAGTTTATTTCCGTGGACCTTAGTTATGACTGAGTATTGGTATAAATTGTGTCTAGTAGAAGTTGAATAAAATTGGTTATAGCTGACTCTCCCTTGCCGGGGCATTTGATTTGATATTTTGTTCCCTTGCCGGGAAGTTATTACATTATTGTCTCTAGCCGGGATATTTTGTTATATTGTGTTGGATTGAAATGGGAGCGGGTGGTAAGCTACCACAAGTGATTGATGAAATGGAGCGGTGGTATGCCTACCACAAGTGATTGATGAAATGGGAGCGGGTGGTATGCCTACCACAAGATATTATGAAATGGGAGCGGGTGGTACGCCTACCACAAGGTTATGAAATGGGAGCGGGTGGTACGCCTATCACGAGTTGATGAAATGGGATCGGGTTGCACGCCTGCAACAAGATGAGCTGAACAAGAAAATTGTCTTTATTTATTATTTCCGTGTTAGAAGCTAGACTGTAGATTTCTCCTCTATTACTCCTGATATTCTATTTATATCAGATACCCCTGAAGCATGTTCCCTCCCCCAGTTTTAATTGTTTATTTCTGTTTGCCTCTTCGTTGTATTGTATATATATATATCTGCACAAGGTTTATCTGGAGTCTGGTCCTAGCCTCGTCGCTACCTCGCCGCGGGTTAGGCCAGACACTTACTAGCACATGGGGTCGGTTGTGCTGATGCTACACTCTGTGCTCTTTTGCACAGATCCAGGTGTCGGAGTAGCTTACGGTGCGCAGTAGTAGCCAGGGAGCAGTCCTTCAGTCCACGAGATCCCGAGGTAGTCCTGCAGGCGTCCGCAGGCCTGACATCTCTTTTATCCCTTTCTGCCCTGTTTCCCTTGTACCGAGACAGAGTTTTATTATTTTGTTTCAGACCTTGTATTTAGCATTCTTAGATGGTCCGTGAAATATTGTGACACCAGGTGCTGGGTAGAGACTTGTATTGATGTTTAGACGCTGTTGCTATATTTTCAGTTCAGACTTCCGCTATCTTTTATTAATCGTAGTATTTTAAATTGCTTATGCATCTACAATTTAAATTTTTTAATCATGGGTAAAATGAGTTAGGATGATGTTTGCGGCTGTTCTTGGCTTGCCTAGCTTCCACGAGTAGGCGCCTTCACGACTCCCGAGGGTGGGGATTTCGGGTCGTGACAAAAAAAAAGAGAATTCTGCTGCTCTTCGTTCTTCATCTCTCCTTCATTTTGCTTGTTCCTATTTTGCAAAAACAAAAAACCACAATTAGTCAATAAAATCATTTTCTGTCAATCGTTTAACAAATAATGTGAGAAATAATCGAAAGAAACAATTTCATATCTTACCTTACCTATTGTGTTCAAAATCACTCCGGTTGAAAATCAATTTGGAAACAGATACTTAAGAAAACTCAAATCCAGATCTACTTTCTCTCTGTATATGTGTTAGTGTATGTGTGTGTGGATTAAAATTTGTGTATCTATTCTGCTGTAAAATGAAGAGAGAAGAAAAAAAGAAGGGGGGATTGAGAGAGAAGGGTGACGGCGCTAGGTCTTAAGGGGGGATCTGATTGTGTTCTCTAGGGTTTGGGAAGGTGAGGTCTTAAAGAGGGGTGCTGGACCGAGTATGGGAGTGGGTCTGGGGGAATTTTAAGGCCTTTGCGCCGTTACAATCGGGCCCAATCTGCTTTGAAGTCCAAACAAACAACCCTCCCCCCCCCCCCCCCTTTTTGTTCTTTCTTTTCTTTGGTTTTTAAATTCTAATTTGAATAAATTAAAAATCCTAAATTAATTCTTAAACTAAATCCAATTTACCAAGTTAAACCTACTTACCTATTTTATGTAATATTTAAATAATTAAAAATCCTAACACTAATGGAAGGAAATTATTAATTTAAAACCAAAATCTAAAAATGTAAAAATGACTTATATATATAATATAGTATAATATATATACTAAGTGTATAGTATATAAGCTATAGTCGATATAACATTAGCTATATATATATATATAAAGAGAGAGAGAGAGAGAGAGAGAGAGAGAGAGAGAGAGAGAGAGATGTATATATAATATAGTATTATATATATACTAAGTGTGTATAGTATATAAGCTATATATATATATATATATATATATATATATATATATATATATATATACCACTAGTTCACTAATTATTAATGTTACATAAGGACACCATTAATACACTTCTACTTACAGTAATTATCAATTTATAAGATAAACCATCACTAATATTTCTTACGGAAACGACTAATACACTTTTTCTTAGTGTGTAATTATAAAAGTATAGGTTAATCTATGTAGTTAAGGATATTACAAATTCACTTTTAGTTTGTGTAATTATAAATTAACTAAGCTAATTACCACTAATATATTTTTAAGTAGTGTATTACCTCCACTTACGGTAAATTTCAATAAATAGGCTAATCAACCACTAAGATAATAACGTAAAGTTTACTTAAGCATAGTATACATATCAATAAATGCTATCTATCTATCTATCTATCTATCTATCTATATATATATATATNATATATATATATATATATATATATATATATATATATATATATATATATATATATATATATATATATATATATATATATATATATATATATTGTCACGACCTGGATTTTTCCACCCTCGGGAGTCGTGATGGCGCCTACTCATAGAAGCTAGGCAAGCCACGAACTAAAATCTTTAATCTATTTTGTTTTTTATTCCTTTTTAACCAATTAAATTAACAATAAATAAACAATTAA
Source organism: Nicotiana attenuata (assembly GCF_001879085.1). Classification (NCBI taxonomy): domain Eukaryota; kingdom Viridiplantae; phylum Streptophyta; class Magnoliopsida; order Solanales; family Solanaceae; genus Nicotiana; species Nicotiana attenuata. Next base: position 591,088 of record NW_017670405.1, on the reverse strand, counting down.
ATAACAGCGGAATAGGAAATCTAGCGGAAGTATTAAATAAACATAAAATCAAATCATCCTGAAGACCAGCACATGCCTCTAACCAGAACCTGGTGTCACAACATCCACGGACTGTCTAGGATTATTACAAATAAGTGTTTCAAAGGAAAGAACATAGTCTGTCTCTAGTACTAATGACAACAGAACATAAAAGCTGATACAAGAGACGCCTGCGGATGCCAGCAGGGCTACCTCGGAGTCTCGGACTGAAGGATAGCTCCCGATCTACTGCTGATGACCAAGTGCTGCTCCGGGATCTGCACACAGTGCAGAGTGTAGTATCAGCACAACCGACCCCATGTGCTGGTAAGTGTCTGGCCTAACCCCGGCGAGGTAGTGACGAGGCTAGGACCAGACTCCCGATAAACCCGTGCAATTGCATATATATATATACATATACAACGGAAGATAGACAGAAGATAAACAAGATAAAACTGGGGAGGGGATCATGCTTCGGGGATAACAGATAATAAAAAAATTTCAAGAGAATAATAAGGAAAATCAACAATTTAACTCTAACATGGAGAAGGAGAATAAAGGCGGATTTCACTGTCAGTACACATCTCGTTGCAGACGTGCAACCCGATCCCATTTCTCATATCTCGTGGTAGGCGTACCACCCACGAACTCAAATATATAATTTGTTTTGAAATCGGACCTCAAATCGAGGTCCAAATCCCCAGTTTTTGAAAAACCTAGGTTCTACCCAAAATAACCAATTTCCCCCATGAAAAATCTTTGATTTTTGGTTGAAATCATGTTAAAAGATGTTAATAATTGAAGGAAATGAGTAAAAACTAACTTACAATCGATTTGGAAGAAGACTTGTTCTTGGAAAATCGCCCAAAGGAGTTTGTGTTTTGAAAAAGATGTGAAAAATGGTTCAAAATTGGCTAAGTATAAAAAAAATGCAGGTCTCAGTTATCGGAAATGCGAACAGGGGTTCGCAATTGCGAACCTCGACCTGCTGATGTAGAATTGCGAAGTATTGTTCGCATTTGCGAACACTTTGAAAATCCTGGACTTTCGCATTTGCGATCAAAAATGTCGTATTTGCGACTGGCCCTTCTTCGCATTTGTGGACCACTTGGTCGCATTTGTGATCAGGCCTGCACAGTCCCGTTCTCGCATTTGCGATGCAAGGCTCGCATTTGCGAGACTGGCTTCGCAAATGCAAAGCCTGCAGATCAGAAATACCAGAAATTTTTCAAAGTCCAAAAATGCACCCGTGGCCTATCCAAAACTCACCCGAGCCCTCGGGGCTCCAAACCAAATATACACACAACCTCCAAAAATATACTACTGACTTATTGGTGCGATCAAATCGCCAAAATAGCACCATAAACATCGAATTAGACCTCAAAATCCTTGAATTCTTTCAAACTTCCTAAAACATCAAATTTTCCAATTTAGGTCCGAATCAGGTCAAATGATATCCGTTTTTCATAAAATTTCACAAGAACATCTTAAATCATATATAAGACCTGTACCGGGCACCGGAACCAAAATACGGGCCCGATACTAACATGTTCTAATCAAATTTCATTTCAAATTTCCTTAAACAATTTCAGAAAACAATTTCTTTCAAAAATTCATTTCTCGGGCTTGGGACCTCGGAATTCGATTCCGGGCATACGCCCAAGTCCCATATTTTCCTACAGACCCTCCGGGACCGTCAAATTACGGATCCGGGTCCATTTACCCAAAACGTTGACCGAAGTCAAATTAGCTCATATTATAATCAAAACTTATCATTTTTCACAAATTTTCATATTTAAGCTTTCTGGCTACTCGCCCAGACTGCGCACGCAAATCGAGGTGACTCTAAATGAGGTTTTCAAGGCCTCGGAGACATAGAATTTAATTTAAAACAAGTGATGACCGTTTGGGTCATCACACACACACACACGCACACACACACACACACACACACAGACACACACATATATATATATATAGACACACACACACACACACNTACGACTATCAAAATGTGTCTATATATATATATATATATATAGAGAGAGAGAGAGAGAGAGAGAGAGAGAGAGAAAGAGAGAGAGAGAGAGAGTGAGAGAGACATACACACACACATGCACTTCACTGTAATACCATAACGTATATATAACTTGTTATAGTATATGTTAGTGTGTGTATATATATAACACACACACTTCATGCTACTTTAACTACATATATAGCACGTTATAGTGCATGATACTGTATTCATTATTTGTATTATAACAGAGTTAATGAATTACATTTATTCATCACTAGGTTATAAGTCGATGAATCAATTATAACAGATTAACTGATATAAGTCGAGACATTTTGTTTTTAATATTCAACGATGCATCTGAGTAGGTTATAAGTCGATGAATCAATTTACATATATATAACACGCTTCGTTGTACTACTTTAACTACATATATAGCATGTTAGAGTATATTTTAGTGTATTCATCCCTTGTATTACAAAAGTGTTAACGGATTACATTTATATTATTTAGATAGTAAATACAAAAGTGATTTTTAATTTTGACCAATGTTGACCTGAAAAGAGACCAACTTTGGTCGCTAATTATCCAGAAATTAAAATTAGCGACCAAAGTTGGTCGCTAAATTTAAATCAGATTTATTTATATTTTATATAATATTTAAAATAATAATATAATTGTTAAACGTTAGAACTGGGTCCCAGATTAGCGACCAAAGTTGGTCTCTATCTGCTTCCCCTTTCGTAAGCGACCAACTTTGGTCGCTAATTTTGAATTATATTTATTTATATTTTATAATTTTTGTAAATAATAATATAATTATTAAAATTTTATAATTGGGTCCCAGATTAGCGACCAAAGTTTGTCTCTATCTGCTTCCCCTTTCGTAAGCGACCAACTTTGATCGCTAATTTTAAATTATATTTTATAATTTTTTAAATAATAATACAATTATTAAAATTTTATAACTGGGACCCACTTTAGCGACCAAAGTTGGTCGCTAATTTCAGTATTTCTTTGACCAAGCAAGTCTGACCAGTCCGGTCAATATTTTGACCACATTATCGACCAAAAAGCGACCAACCTTGATCGCTAATGTATTTAGAATAATTATTTAATTATTTTCTCCAATTTAGCGACCAACTTTGGTCGCTTTTCTTGACAGCCCAATTTTGGTCGCTTTTTTCTGGATTTCTAGTAGTGATAAAATACATTAAAGTTAATTCTTTTTTGATTTTCTAAAACGACAAGTATATAAGAACACAGGACGGGGGGGGGGGGGGGGGGGTTGAATCATGTCCTTTTTAAATTTATTCAACGGAAAAGGGCCCAAAATGCCCTTTTACTATATGAAATAGGACAGACTAGCCCTCCGTTAAAAGTTGGTCTCTATTCTGCCCTTGCCGTCAACAAATGGGCTCATATATGCCCTCCATCACTAACGGAAGACTCATAAAGCTACGTGGAATATATGTGAGGGCAAGTTAGACCTAGTTCGAATTGTACAGGGGCATATATGTAAGTCAGTTATAATAGTCGTTTCTCAAACACTTCACAACTCCATATCAGTTTATCTTAGACACCTATTTGACAACACCAAACTAATTATCACAGCAAATAAACTAAGTCATAGACACAAACATTCAAATGAACGGCAATGACTTCATTAAATCCTTGTATAAAAACATAAAGCTTCATTACATAATTAAAGATAACAATTAAGCCACAATAACACTAACATTACATGTCATTTCGCACTGATCCAAAGAACATAACAAGACATCCCAATATCACACACATGAAAATCCACATCTTCTTCCGAAATTTAGCATCAAGCACAACTGAGTACTCTAAATCGGTCACTTTCTTTATTAGAACATTTCTTTCCAATTCCAAGGCTTCTATTCCTCCATGATCGACGAGCATCATAACATTCTCAAGATCAAATTTTCCTTTGGAGAGCATTTCTTTCATGGATTAGAGCTTCCTTTTCCTTCTTTAAAC
>NW_017670405.1:558867-587028 GCF_001879085.1 Nicotiana attenuata | reverse complement strand
ACTCTAGGAGGAAGCTCTTCAATCTTGACCATTACCCAATAGGAATATTTTTCATCCTAAAAACCAAAAATAAATAAAACAAATATACAAGTAAATCAGAATAATTAAAAGAACCCATCAAAAAATTTACTTACCTCATGCTTCGGGCACTTGAAAAACCTTCTCCTTGCATTTAAAGGTATCCATGCCATGAAATAATTGGCAGTAAGTCCGTAATGCCACCTCCTATTCAACCCATTTGAGCTACTAGAATATTCCGATTTGTTATCTTTTGTTATGATTCGACCCCTTTGAGCTATTAGGATTTAATGAAGTCATTGCTGTTCATTTGAATGTTTGTGTCTATGACTTAGTTTATTTGCTGTGATAATTAGTTTGGTGTTGTCAAATAGGTGTCTAAGTAAACTGATATGGAATTGTGAAATGTTTGAGAAATAACAATTATAACTGACTCATATGCCCCTATACAATTCGAACTAGGTCTAACTTGCCCTCACATATATTCCACGTGGCTTTATGAGTCTTCCGTTAGTGATGAAGGGCATATACGAACCCATTTGTTGACGGCAAGGGCAGAATAGAGACCAACTCTTAATGAAGGGCTTTCTTGTCCTATTTCATATAGTAAAGGGGCATTTTAGGTCCTTTTCCGTTTATTCAACTAAACAAAGATTTGGTGGTGGAAATGGCATCGACTAGGTAGCAACTTCTAGTACTGATGTTTAACTCTTAGCAAGCCCTTGCATATTATTTAATATTTAGGCAGCTTAGCGTGCATATATTGCTTCTTTTTTTCCACGTCCTCAAAACTTTATGACATTATGTCCTAAAGTACTATTTTTATTAAGAACTTCAATAAAGTATATCATAAATGTAAGTTTTTTAATTTCAAGACATTGTGTACGTAAGTTTAATTTTTTTTTCTATTCAAAATTTCGGAATACTGCATCCCAAAGTTCAACTTTTTTTTTTTCCCGGTTCAAATCTTCAGGAGATTGTATCCTTAAGTTCAAGCTCATGCAGTGATTTGATAGATTTACTCCTGGCACATTCGAGGACGAACGTATATTTAAGTGGGGGAGAATGTAACGACCCGATTGGTCGGTTTGAACATTTGCATTCAGTTCGGCGGTTTGAGGTCAAGAATAACTTCACATGGTGTATTATGACTTGTGTGTATCATTGGATTGATTTTCGAGTGATTCAAGGTTGATTTGGATGAATGATCCTCATTTAAGAAGCTTTATGTTGGAAGAGTGGACCAGATTTGACTTTTTGCGTATTTAATCTTGGATCGAAATTTTGATGGTTCCGTTGGGTTCGTACGGTGATTTTAGACTTGGGCATATGCGTGGAATTGAATTCGGAGGTCCCTAGGCAGATTTGACTTGTTATGCCAAAAGTTGGAAATTTAAATATTTAAAATTTACCTAAGTTTGACCATGGGTTGACTTTATGGCTATCGAGTTAGGATTTTGGTTTGGAATTTTGATTGCACAATCGAGTTCGTATGATGTTTTTAGACTTGTGTGAATGTTTGGTGTGGAGCCCCGAAGGCTCAGGTGAGTTTCAGATTGGTTTTGTTAGAATTTTGTGTGCTGCAAGTGCTGGTTTCATTGTATTTACAATGTTTTGGTCGTAATTGCGACAACCACATTTGCGAGGTCATTCTCACTTTTGCGAATCTAGATTGCTGGGAAGGGACCTCGCATTTACGGGGATTGTATTGCAATTGCAGAGACTGGAGGCTCGCTTTTGTGGCACTAGAGTCGCTTTTGCAACGAGCCGCTAGGGGAAAAAACCTTCGCAATTGTGAAGTTTATCATCACAAAGCGACATTAGTAGGTATGACTAGGTTCGTTTTGGCGATCCTTTTTCCGCAATTGTGGGGTTCACATTTGAAAACTCCAAATTGCAAATGCGATATTTGCAGTTTTTTTATCGCCGAGTATTTCGGGTAGCATTTTATCATATTTTGTCTATTTTTTGAAAAATAAAAATTTGAGATATGAGAGTCGAATAAGACTCGAAATTAAAAACAAACTACATATATGAACTCGTGACGCTATGGGTAGTCGATACCTACCCTTCGACTCGGGTTTTGACCGGATGAGCCCGATGTTGACTTTTGGGAAATTATATAAGGATTATAGCTTTGTTAATTGGAATTGGTTCTCTTTCATTGTTTGATATTATTAAGGCTTTGGTAATGCTTTAAACTAGCACTTCTACAGATTTAAACTAACAGTGTGCTTTCCGTCCCTTAAATAAAGCACTGTGATATTTTACTATTCCTTCAATTTGATATTAGTATTATTTTTTAGCCTTCTTTTTCACATTATGAGAGGATTAAGAAGCCATAGATAATGAAATAAATCCAAGCCGCAGATTATTTTCTCGTACACATGTCAGATACCAAATCATTTTATTGATTGGACACAATGGTACTGGAGGAAATCCAACCTATACGGAAATTATTCACTAAAGTAATTCTGTATTATATAGACAATAAACTCATTCAAGTATGCCCACCTATACAAAATCAAGCAAAGGTTCCAAACCTGAAAGCATATTGTTACAACTCCACTTGCTTTCTACTTGTAATCCTTTCACTAAGTTTCAAATTAAAGACATTGGTTGCTATATCAAGTTTTGAGAGTACGTAGTACTATACCTCTCGGAATGGGTTACTGGAAAACTGATTGTGCGGCGCAACATCTTAACCTGAATGACATAATGGAATTTTTTAATATTCATTACTACCACAATATTTCAAATCTTACTAGACAGCAATGCAAACTCAAATTTATAAATAACTACCTAATCAAATCAGCAGATCAAGCCAATCTGAAAAGACTAGCGAGAGCGATTAATGTAGGACACGAATAAAAAGATCCTGAAATGACGATGCAAAAAACATATTAACTAGAGCAGTTATAACCATGAAATTAAATGGCTTCACCAACTAAGTACAGTCGAAAAAATTCCAAATTTCATATTCAAGTGAAAATTAAAAATTTATGGCCAAACACTAATTTCGAAAAAAAGTGAAAAAGTTCTGGAAAAAATTGAATTTTGTTTCATGGACGGGCTCTTAAACAGTCAAAACGAAAAAGCTAAACCTCCTATTACAGTCTAAGAATCGCAATATGAAAGATTATAAGCAAAATGTGGACACTAAGAAACCAGTACATGCTAGTATTAAGACTACTCAAAGCGGATCCCAACCACTAAATAAGAATTTGAAGTATTCTTGTGCTTTAACCCCCAAAACAAAGAAAGAAGCTACAGATGGAGAGAATAAAAAATGTATGGTCCAACGACTAATTGCTTACAGCTATATATGCCACCAGATCAGATGGAAAGCTGATTAAACAGAGTACCAAGAAGAGGGCTAATTAAGTGAAAAGAATTCAAGGGAAGGATCATATATAAGAGCCTTTTTTGGTGGTTTTGAAGATCCAGAAAGCCAAGGAAAGCTAAGCTTTTAATGCACTAGAGGAATTTTCTGATACTGCAGCCTACCATGAATCGTTGAAAATGAAGTTTCAAAGATTTGTATGTTAAAATGCAATATTTCTTAAGTTTGTGGAAATATCTCTTCTGCTAGGTCTCTATTTCTACGTTACTCTGGCTATTTAAACTTCATATGGATATTTATTTCAAGTCAGTACTATTAGTTCCAGTTTTGCATCTGTCAGCAACTTCATTAACCAACAATAAATGCACTCTTTTTGAAGTTGTTGTTTATCTTTTAGGTGTTGCATTTGGAGCAAAAAATTTAGGGTTCGGATGGTTAAATATATTTTAAGGAATTTTTTTTAGAGCATTGTGAAGTAGCACCTTTTTTATATGGTTAATCTGCTCCTTTTGAATGAATAACAGCAGTATTTGTGTCTGTATTTTCGAGAGAACGAGATTGCATAAAAAAACAAACAAAATATGGGTACCAAAAATATACTAGCGTAAAACAGAAACAAAAAATATACCAGATGTAGGGCAAAAGAGCAGCCTCTCCTTATATAAAAATAATAAATAACAACAAAAATGTAATAACATGAGAAGTATATACTTATGTTTTCCGATTTTATTTAAAAATAAATAAAGAACAAAAATTTTGTCATTTCATCCACATAAAAGCTGTTACCATCTTGTACTTTACTGTCTATTAGGTATATTGCAGGAGCCTGGAAGATAACAAATGATACCTACTCAACCATGCATTTATATTTCATGCAACAACTACTTTTTTCCCTTTTAGGAAACCTACGACTAGCATCTAATTAAGGACATGGTCCCTACCTATTTCAGCATTTATCTAACCTAAAAAAGGCTGTTCTTTAGAGGCATTTATCTGATATAATCTCTATTCAAATTTTTTTTAAATCTTGGTTTGTAAATGGCCTAGGTACTTAATTAATATATGAAATAAAAAAATTGTTTGGTTCTATGTTCCTTTTTTGTCACGACCCGGATTTCCCACCCTCGGGGCTCGTGATGGCGCCTACTCGTAGTAGCTAGGCAAGCCATTTTGATTACTTTTCCATAATTAACAATTCTTTTTAAACAATTTACGACAGCAATATAAAACAACAAAGCTGGTTAATAGCGGAAGTCTTAATTATAGAAACTGAATAAAATACGGAGTAGTCAATATAAGCCTCTACCCAAGACTGGTGTCACATTACTCACGAACTGCTAAGAGTTTACTAAATACAAGGTCTGAAAGAAAAGTAAATCTGTTTATCCCGAATACAAACAGATGACAGTCTAATATAAGGATAGAAGGGAGACGTCGGGCCTGCGGACGCCTGCAAGGCTACCTCGGGTCTCTCCGGACTGAAGATATGCTCCCGAACTAAAGCTGCTGCTACTGCTGCTCGAAACCTGGACCTGTGCAAAAATGCACAGAGTGTAGCATCAGCACAACCGACCCCATGTGCTGGTAAGTGTCTAGCCTAACCCCGGCGAAGTAGTGACGAGGCTAGACCAGACTACCAGATAAACCTGTGCAATTTCATATATATATACAGCGGAATCGAAATACAAAACAGATAAACGATATGGGAGGGGAACATGCTGTGGGGAGTATAATAAATTCCAAATAAGAGTCGTCCAATAATAAAGGAATACAGCACAACTCAATAGTACGTAATGAAACAGAATTCAACCAGTGCACGGCATCACCCTTCGTGCTTTTACTCTTGTCCTCACCAAGCAATAACATGTGCACGGCATCATCCTTCGTGCTTTTACTCTCATTCCTCACATATATCAATAGAATCGACACGGAATGGTACATCGTGCGGCACGACATCACCCTTCGTGCTTTAACACTCTTTCTCATAATAAGCAAAAATGCACGGCATCACCCTTCGTGCTTTACACTCTTTCATTACCATAAACAAACATTGCACGGCATCACCCTTCGTGCTTTAACACTCTTCCTCACCCAATCAACAATCACAAACAAGGGCAAGGAAAATAAATAAATAATAATGAAAATCCCGGCAAGGGAACACAAACAACAATTAAGAACTCGGCAAGGGTACAATATCAATAACCAACAACGTCCCGGCAACGGAATAAATCATTAACTCTTTCCTTTCTTTCACTTTCATCTCATAGTTCACATTATCACTTGAGCCAATGCTCCAAAGAGTTGCTTATCTCATATACCTTCACAAATTGTATTTCAACCCGAGCCAATGTTCCACGAAGTTTCAAGATCATAATTTCTTTCACAAGGACTTTACAACATATAGAAATCACCGTTTAAGCATGGAAGGCATAACAACAACCAACTACTCGCAAATAAGGACTCACGGTCATGCTTGACACCAATGTATAGATACTCGTCACCATGCCTATACATCGTACTCGACAATTAACAAGTTACAATTAAGACTCAACTCCTATTCCCTCAAGTTAGGGTTAAACCAAACACTTACCTCGATGCCTTGAACTCAACTCAAGCCTCAACAATCGCTTTACCCTGCGATTCCACCTCCAATTTGCTAGAATCTAGTCACAAATTGCTCAATTACTTTAATAAACACTAAATGAATCAATTTGAATGCATAAGAATGAATTTCCCAAAGTTTTTTCCAAAAATTCCAAAATCGCCCCCGGGCCCACGTGGTCAAAACCCGAGGTTCGAACCAAAACCCGATTACCCATTCCCCCACGAACTCAAATATGTAATTTGTTTTAAAATCGGACCTCAAATTGAGGTCCAAATCCCCAATTTATAGAAAATCTAGGTTCTACCCAAAAACCCCAATTTCACCCATGAAAATCCTTGATTTTAAGTGGAAAACATGTTAAATGATGTTAAAGATTGAAAGAATTGAGTAAAAATCGACTTACAAATGATTTGGGATGAAGTTTGTTCTTGAAAAATCGCCTATGGTGTTTGGGTTTTGAAAGAATGGTGAAAAGTGATGAAAATTCGACTAAGTATAAAATTTGCTGGGCCTCGGATATGGGAATTGCGAACTGGGGTTCGCAATTGCGAACCCCGACCTGCTAACTTGGGAAATGCGAAGGCGAGTTCGCATTTGCGAACTCTGTGGAAGTCTGGAAATTTTGCATTTGCGAGCCATTATGTCGCATTTGCGACGGGCTCTTCATCGCTTTTGCGGACGGAAGTTCGCATTTGCGACCCAAGTGCAGATGTCCCCTTTTTCGCATTTGCGATCAGGGACTCGCTTCGAGCTCGGATTTGCGAGAATTCCTTCGCAAATGCGAAGGTACCAGAACTGAACATGCCAGATTTTCCAAAGTTCAAAAATGCACTCCGACACCTATCCAAAACTCACCCGAGCCCTCGGGGCTCCTAACCAAACATACACACAACCTCAAAAACATCCTACGGACTTACTCGCGCGATCAAATCGCCCAAATAACATCATAAACAACGAATCAAGCCTCAAAACTCATGATTTCTCCCAAACTTTCATAAAACATAAATTTTCCATTTTATGTCCGAAACACGCCAAACGACGTCCGTTTTCGACCAAATTTTACAGAAGGCGCTTAAACCATATATAAGACTTGTACCGGGCGTCGGAACCAAAATACGAGCCCGATACCACAGTCTTTTAATCAAATTTCATTTCCAATTTCCTTAATAATTTTAGAAAAACAATTTCACAGAAAAATTCATTTCTCGGGCTCTAGACCTCGGAATTCGACTCCGGGCATATGCCCGAGTCCCATATTTTTCTACGGATCCTCCGGGACCGCCAAATCACGGGTCCAGGTCCGTTTACCAAAAACATTGACCGAAGTCAAATATATTCATATTAATATCAAAATTTAGCATTTTTCACACGGAGTTCATATTTAAGCTTTCCGGCTACGCGCTCGGACTACACACGCAAATCGAGGCAACCCTGAATGAGGTTTTCGAGGCCTCGAGAGCACAGAATGAGTGAGAAAATAGGTGATGACCCCTTTGGGTCGTCACATTCTCCACCTCTAAAACAACCGTTCGTCCTCGAACGGACAAAAGAAAGAAGTACCTGAGTCGGGGAAAAGATGAGGATATCGACTGCATGTCAGACTCGGACTCCCAGGTCGATGCCTCAGGGGGCTGACCTCTCCACTGAAACGAACAGAAGGGAAACTCTTGGATCTCAACTGACGAACCTGCTGGTCCAAAATAGCTACCGGATCCTCCTCATAAGACAGATCCTCGTCCAACTGGAGAGTGCTGAAATCTAATACGTGGGCTGGATCGCCGTGATACCTCTGAAGCATGGACATATGGAAAACTGGATGCACGGCTGATAAGCTGGGCGGCAATGCAAGTCTATAAGCCACCTCTCCCACTCGATCAAGAATCTCAAACGAACCAATGAACCAAGGGCTAAGCTTGCCCTTCTTCCCAAATCTCATCACGCCCTTCATAGGCGACACTCGGAGCAATACCCGCTCACCAACCATGAAAGCTACATCTCGAACCTTACGATCCGCATAACTCTTTTGCCTAGACTGAGCTGAACGAAGCCTATCCTGAATGATCTTGACCTTGTCCAAGGCCTCCTAAACCAAATCCATACATATCAACCGAGCCTCTCCCAGCTCAACCCATCCAACCGGAGAACGACACCGCCTACCATATAAAGCCTCGTAAGGAGCCATCTGGATGCTCGACTGGTAGCTGTTGTTGTAGGCAAACTTCGCTAAAGGCAAGAACTGATCCCACGAACCTCCAAAGTCGATGACACAAGCTCGGAGCATATCCTCCAAAATCTGAATAGTCTGCTCTGACTGACCGTCCGTCTGGGGATGAAATGTTGTACTCAAATCTATCCGTGTACCCAACTCTCGCTGCACCGCTCTCCAGAAGCGCGAGGTAAACTGCGTACCCAGATCCGAAATGATAGACACGGGCACACCATGAAGGCGAACAATCTCCCGGATATAAATCTCAGCTAATCTCTCAGATGAATAGGAGACCGCCACAGGAATGAAATGCGCTGACTTCCTACTCAAAGCATCGGCCACTACGTTGGCCTTCCCCGGATGATATGGAATGGTGACATCATAATCCTTCAACAACTCCAACCACCTCCTCTGCCTCAAATTCAACTCCTTTTGCTTGTACAAGTACTGAAGACTCTTGTGGTCAGTGAACACCTCACACGCCACGCCATACAAATAATGCCTCCAAATCTTCAATGCGTGAACTATGGCTGCTATCTCCAAATTATGAACTGGATAGTTCTTCTCTTGAATCTTCAACTGCCTCGAAGCATAGGCAATGACCTTGCCATCCTGCATCAACACTGCACCAAGCCCAATACGGGAAGCATCACAATAAACAGTATAGGGCCCTGAACCTGTGGGCAAAACCAACACCGGTGCCGTAGTCAGAGCTGTCTTGAGCTTATGAAAGCTCGCCTCACACTCATCCGACCATCTGAACTGGGCACCCCTTTGGGTCAACCTAGTCATCGGGGCTGCAATAGATGAAAATCCCTCCACGAACCGACGATAGTAGCTTGCTAACCCCAAGAAACTCCGAATCTCTGTAGCTGATGCTGGTCGGGGCCAGTTCTTGATTGCCTCAATCTTCTTCGGGTCCACCTGAATACCCTCTGCTGATACAACGTGACCCAAGAATGCAACTGAACTCAGCCAGAACTCACACTTGGAGAACTTGGCATATAACTGACTATCCCTCAGAGTCTGAAGAACCACTCTAAGGTGCTGCTCGTGCTCCTCCTTGTTGCGGGAGTACACCAAAATATCGTCAATAAAGACTATCACGAACATGTCCAAATATGGCCTGAACACTCGGTTCATCAACTCCATAAATGTTGCTGGGGCATTGGTCAACCTAAATGACATGACCAAGAACTCATAATTCCCATACCGAGTACGGAAAGTTGTCTTAGGGACATCGGATGCCCTAATCCTCAACTGATGGTAGCCAGATCGCAAGTCAATCTTGGAAAATACCCTGGCACCCTGAAGCTGGTCGAACAAATCATCAATCCTCGGTAGTGGATACTTATTCTTAATCGTTACCTTGTTCAATTGCCGGTAATCAATACACATTCTCATTGACCCATCCTTCTTTTTGACAAATAACACCGGCGCACCCCAAAGAGAGACACTGGGTCTAATGAAACCCTTCTCAAGCAAATCCTGCAACTGGTCCTTTAACTCCTTCAGCTCTGGCAGGGCCATACGATATGGAGGAATAGAAATGGGCTGGTGTCACGACCCAGATTTCCCACCATCAGAGTCGTGATGGCGCCTACTCGTGGTAGCTAGGCAAGCCAACTTAATTACCTTTCCATCACTAGCAATTATCTTTAACAGTTTATAACATCAATATAGAACATAAAGTCTAATAAGAACAATAGCAGAAGTCTGTCTTAAAAAGATGAATTTAAAACGCGGAATAGTCAAAAACAACCTCTACCCAAGATTTGGTGTCACATTACTCACGAACCACTAAGGATAAACTAAATACAAAGGTCTGAAAGAAATATAACAGCTGTGTGTCTCGAAACAAGGAGGCAACAGTCTAAAAGAAAACAATGAGAAGAGACGCCGGGCCTGCGGACGCCTGCAAGGCTACCTCAATCTCGTGAATATGAATCGCCTGCTTCCGAACTACTGCTGCTGCTGTTCCTCAAAACCTGGACCTGTGCAAAAATGCACAGAAGTGTAGCATCAGCACAACCGACCCCATGTGCTGGTAAGTGTCTAGCCTAACCCCGGCGAAGTAGTGACGAGGCTAGACTGGACACCACATAAACCTGTGCAGTTATAGATATACAACAGAAATCGAATACCAAACAATTACCAACATGGGAGGGGAAACATGCTATGGGGAGTTACAATAATAACAATAATCCAGAGTACAACTAAAGCAACTTAGGTTCACAGTGAACAAGGAATCAATACTTAAATGTAAACACATAGCCTCAATAATTGTTGCGGCGTGCAACCCGCTCCATAATTACCATTTGTTGCGGCGTGCAACCCGCTCCACAATACCACTGTTGCGGCGTGCAACCCGACCCATATCATTTATCATGTATTATTGTTGCGGTTTGCGGCGCGAAACCCGATCCTCACATATTATTGTTGCGGCGTGCAACCCGATCCTCAATATCATTGTTGCGGCGCGCAACCCGATCCTCACATATTATTGTTGCGGCGTGCAACCCGATCCTCAATATCATTGTACAGTTCCCCAAACAACAGTCACAATTAAGGGGCATAAAAATAAGCAAATATTTGACAAACATCCCGGCAAGGGAAATAATCCAACAAGTTCAACCAAACGTCCCGGCAAGGGAATAATCAACAACGCTTTCTCTTTCTTATCACGCTATCACTGGAGCCCAAACTCCAAGAAATTTCTTATCTCATATTCCGTCACAAACAACAATATAACGACTTCCCAGTAAGGGAACAAAACATCATCTCAAATATTCCGGCAAGAGGATTACTATAACCACATTAGTTCCAACATCTAACCACCGCAGCTATAACCAACCTATTACCGCACTTAACCATCTCAGCTATATCTATCCGATTACCTCACCTAACCACCCCATTGATAGCTAGCCTATTACGTTACTTAACCATCTCAACTATAACTATAGTCATCCCACGACACAAGGAAACATTAACCTAAGCGACCCTAGTATCCGTCAAGAACACAATGCAGAGGAATCACAACCCAACAATAGCCCGTCAAGGGGGAAACATAATGATCTCTTCTCTTCACAACTCGAGTAAATGCTCTAGAGGTTCAATTATCACTTGTACTGTCACAATTCGTTCTACAACTGAAGCCGACGCTCCTCAATGAAACAAGTCATTTCACATACTTTAAATATTCGTATCACAATTCGAACCTATGCTCCCAGGAAATCAAATGATCATATTACCGTACACATGTTATTCACAACATATAGAAATACTCCAATAAACATGGAATTCAAAATCAGTTCATGATAATCACATTATAAGGACTCACGGTCATGCTAGACACCAATGTATAGATACTCGTCACCATGCCTATACATCGTACTCGATCACATAGCAATTAGCAACAAGACTCAACTCCTATTCACTCAAGCTAGGGTTAAACCAAACACTTACCTCGGTCCCAAGAATAGCAATCAACCTTCAAAGACCGCCTTTCCTCTACAATCCGACTCCGAAACAGTGATATCTAGGCATGGTTAGTTCAATAATATCAGTAAAGACTCAATGGCAACATCCCATAGCCTAGATATGAATTTTCTAACATTCTTCCAAAAATACCAAAATTAGACACCGGGCCCACATGGTCCAAACTCGAGGCTCGGACCAAAACCCGATCACCCATAACCCCACGAATCCAAATAAGTAATTTGTTTGAAGATTCGACCCCAAATTGAGGTTGAATCACCCAAAATTCTCAAAACCCTAACTCTACCCAAAACCCTTAATTTCTACTTTGATTTCATGATTTAGGGCTAGGATTTTGCTAAATGATGATAGAGAATAAAGAAGACGAGTTAGATAATACTTACCCTTTGAAGCTTTGGCGAAGATTAGCTCTAAAAATCACTTAGGTGCTGTGGAGAAGACAAGGTTTATGAAAAGTAGGGATAAATCCCGTAATGGTTCTGTTTTTATGACTTAAAAATCGCTGGGTGAAATTACCCTACGTGTTCGCAGGGTCGCGTTCGCGATTAACAGAAGTTGGCAAGCATCGCGTTCGTGGACAAGGGATGCGAACGCGAAGAGAAAATATTGGGTGCCCGAAAATTTAGCCTACGCGAACGCGTCTGGCATTACGCGAACGCGAAGAAGGGCGGCCTGAAGCTTCGCGAATGCGAGGACTTTATCGTGAACACGGAGAAGGAACAGGGGAAGGTACGCGAACGCGAGACTAAGGCCGCGAACGCGAAGAAGGAATTCACTGGGCAAAAATTGCAGAAAAATCTGCTACCATTCTAAGTGCAAAAACACCCCGAACCACCTCCAATTCACTCCCGAGCCCTCGGGGCTCCTAACCAATCACACACTCTAACTCAATAACATCCTACGAACTTACTCGAGCGATCAAATTGCCAAAATAACATCAAAATCATTGAATCAAGCCTCAAACTCATCATTTCTATTTCAAACTTCATAAACTTCCAACTTTAGATAATTAGGTCCGAAACACGTCAAACGACGTCCGATTTCGACCAAACTTCACAGAAAGCGCTTAAACAATATATAAGACTTGTACCGGGCGTCGGAACCAAAATACGAGCCCGATACCACAGTCTTTTAATAAATTTTTATTTCTATTTTCCTTATTAATTTCAGAAAAACAATTTCACAGAAAAATTCTTTCCTCGGGCTCTAGACCTCGGAATTCGACTCCGGACACATGCTCGAGTCCCATATTTTTCTACGGACCTTCCGGGGACCGTCCAATCTCGGGTCCGGGTCCGTTTACCAAAAATGTTGACCGAAGTCAACTTTAATCATATTAATATCAAAATTCTTCAAATTTTTCACGGAATTCACATATTTCAACATAAAAGCTTTCCGGCTACGCGCCCAGACTGCGCGTGCAAATCGAGGCAAGTAAAAATGAGGTTTTCAAGGCCTCGGAAGCACAGAATGAATGAGGAAACAGGTGATGACCCTTTGGGTCGTCACAGCTGGGTGCCCGAAGCCAAATCAATACAGAAATCAATGTCCCTGTCGGGTGTCATACCCGGCAGGTCTGAAGGAAAACATCTGGAAACTCCCGGACAATAGGCACAGAATCTATATGAGGAACCTCAGCACTGGAATCACGAACATAGGCCAAATAGGCCAGACACCCCTTCTCGACCATACGTCGAGCCTTCACGTACGAAATGACACTGCGGGTAGAATAAATTGGAGTGCCTCTCCACTCTAAACGAGGCATGTCCGGCAAAGCTAAGGTCACAGTCTTGGCATGGCAGTCCAAAATGGCGTGGTAGGGTGATAACCAGTCCATACCCAGAATGATATCAAAGTCAACCATATCTAAGAGCAACAAGTCTACACGGGTCTCCAGACCCCCAATCACTACAACATACGAACGATGGACTCGGTCAACTACGATAGAGTCCCCCACTGGTGTAGACACATATACAGGAACACCCAATGCATCACTAGGCATGACCAAGCAGGGTGCGAAATAAGATGAAACATAAGAATACGTAGACCCTGGATCAAATAGTACCGAAGCATCTCGGTCACAAACCAGAACCGTACCTGTGATGACTGCATCTGAAGCCTCAGCCTCGGGCCTGGCCTGAATAATTTCAGAAAAACAATTTCACAAAAAATTTCATTTCTCGGGCTCTAGGCCTCGGAATTCGACTCCGGGCATATGCTCGAGTCCCATATTTTTCTACGGACCCTCCGGGACCGTCAAATCACAGGTCCGGGTCCGTTTACCAAAAAAATGTTGACAGAAGTCAAATATATTCATATTAATATCAAAATTTAGCATTTTTCACACGGAGTTCATATTTAAGCTTTTCGGCTACGCGCACGGACTGCGCACGCAAATCGAGGCAACCCTGAATGAGGTTTTCGAGGCCTCAGAAGCACGGAATGAGTGAGAAAACAGGTGATGACCCTTTGGCTCATCACACCGCTGTCGTGTGACCTTACGGTCACGGGCTTGAATCATGGAAAATAGAGTTTGGATGAGGATGAAGAGAAGGAAAGAGTTAAAGGCTGTTGAATAATGACTGGATGGATTTTTTGTTCAAGGAAGCTCCCATTTATAGAAAGGCGGTAGTGTAACCGACGACGCAATCAATGCCTTTGGGAAATGTATCGACAGGCGCAATCAATGCTTTTTGGGAGACGGATCGGCAGCGATATTATCGCTTTGAGAAAATAAACCGACGGTGCATTGAACACTTCTGGAAAGATGAACCGATGGGACGTTTCAGTTATCACAAAAGCTTACGTCATAAGCATGGCGTCATCATAAGAGGCTCGAGGAAGTC
This sequence comes from Nicotiana attenuata, assembly GCF_001879085.1. Taxonomy (NCBI): domain Eukaryota; kingdom Viridiplantae; phylum Streptophyta; class Magnoliopsida; order Solanales; family Solanaceae; genus Nicotiana; species Nicotiana attenuata. The sequence continues at coordinate 572,512 of NW_017670405.1, read as the reverse complement.
GATGGCAAAATTGTTTCATATCGTTCTATTCTAAGAAACGCGGGGACTATATGTATACGGCTAAAATCGGGGAGTCCGATTTTGGGATCACCACGACTTCTCATGGACCGTCTTCAGAAGGCCCGGGGCACAGTTCGAGGCTCGACCCTGAGGGTTCTCAATGTTCGACCTCGGGGCAGTACAAATCAGTAGTTTTGATGGAAAAACGGGAAGTTTCCAAGGCACGTGATTAAGGCTGACCCATCTATTAGGCTAGCACGAGCCCGTATCGTGGCATTTAATGGTTGTACCAGCCATATATCTTTGTAATAAATGCATTTGTACTATGTTGAGATTCCCCCTCATATATAAAGGGGACCCTTGTCATTTTGTAAGAGGATATCCAATACAACATTCAATACAAGAACATTCTCTGCTCTCTAACTTAAACACATTCTCCTTTGATTCTATTACTTACATTTATTGCTTACATTTATTGTGTTTCATTAATTGTTCTTCATTTATTACTCATTATTGATCATAAAGAGCTCTTATCAAAGCTCTCAAAACTGTTAGTCCTTCATCGACCGGGCACATCCTAACGCTTAGCTCGACCTCGAGGCCCTGAATCCCAGCCACTCGGTTTGCTCGACACACTGCCTTCAAGCTCTTATCACATTTTCTAGTCTCACACTTAGCATGTACTGCCTAACAACTAGCATAAAAATAAATCACGTATTTTTAAAACCACAAAATCAAATCTAGTTGTAATTACCATTTTCAAGGTAAACAGAGATATAACAATTTATATTGTCACGCATAATGTTGTCAATAACAATACAAAATATTGCTGCATAGAATAGTTCACATGAATGAAGATGTTGTTAATTTGAGGGCAGGATGCATATAGTCAGCCAATTGGCTATACTTATTGCCTGGATACCATCATTGCTTCTTCTCGAGGAAAAGAAGTTCGCGACCCATGTACCTTCTACCTCTATGCGACATTGCTTCGTCAGTCTTTCGCCCATTATCGAAAATTGCTTACGGCTACTAAAAGATTTTTCTTTGAAGCATTTAAAAGTTATTCAACTTGAGTTATGAGAGTATGACTAGTTTCTTTTTCATTTTCAGGAATAACGAAAAAAAAGATTTAGCTAGCGTTTGACCATAGATTCCCAAATTTATTTTAAAAAATCTGATTTGGGTGAAGTTTGGTTTGAAGATGAAAATCTGTTTGGACATAATAAAAAATATGAAATGTGACTTATACCCTTAAGCTTTAAAAACTATAAAAAAATACCCAACAACTCCAAAGAAAATTCATACAAAACAAGCGAAACAAATCTGAAGAAACTTCATACAGAATACGCGAAACAAACCTGAAGAAAATTTATGCAAACATTAGCAGATTTTAGCAAATTACCTTCAAATTTTATCTTTGGGATGGATTGCCACAGATTAGCACAACAACTTTGGTGAAAGTTTTTTTCTATTTGTAGAGAAGGGCAAAGCCGCATGAGTTTAATGAAGAAAAAGTGGGTAGATATGGATTAGTTGGATGACTTGGATCATAATAACAGAAAGTGAGCTTTTTTATAAATACAAAAGTTTAGGGCGATTTTTTGATTTTTTATTTTATAAAACCAAATAGTAATATTTTGAGCCAAAATAGCTCTTGAGCTAGTTTTAGGATTTTAAAATTGTCAAAATATGGATAAAATCTATAAACAAATAGGTACTTGCCAAAAAAATTGAAAAAAATTTGCCAAAATCTATGGCCAAACGAGGTTAGTTTCTTTCAAAGTAGATACCTGAATACCAAGATTTCTAATTTGCTATTTTTTAATTATTGCTAGCTTATTAATCTTATTGATTAGCGTACCTATTATATTTGGTCCTCCTGATGACTTTTTCCTGGGGGGAGGGGGTTCTAATTTGATAAAATTCGACAATGAAGGTTCATTTAAAATTTGTGAGGGAGAAAGAGGGGAGATGGGGAAAGTAGACTAAAGAGAGGAATTGAAGTATTTAAGTAACCAATTGAACTAATATTGGTAGCATTTATGAGTAATTGGCTAATTTTGATAGTATTTTATGTTGATAGTATTTTTGCTCAGATAAGCTAAAAAAAGTAGTTTTCTTTATATAATAGTTTGAAACTAGAATTAATTGAGTGAAAAGATCAATACAAATTCATATAATCAACTGTGAGGTTGAGGTATTATCCCTTTTTTTGGTCGCTCTTTATTTATAAAAAAAATAATTATTTTCTAATCTTATACCTATTTTTTCTTGTATCAATTAACTTTTCTTACATAGTAGAATATAACGATCATGTTTGTATGCCCTTTTAGGGGCTTCCAAAAGTGATGAAGATGTGAGGTCAATCAAAGTGATTAGTGTATATAGGTATTCATGTTTTTATTAAGTTAGTGTTAGAATTCATAAATAACATAAAAAATCATTACCAATATTTCATCAAAGCTTTACTACTCGTTCAGATTAACGTTAATAAAAGTAGATTTTATTCCTAATCAACCTCATAAAAGTAAAAAATTATTGACTTTTGAGGGTTTTATATTTGGGTGAGTACATAAATAATCCTTAAAGTGGACGATGTTAAATTTTTGTTCCCATTTGCCCTATGAGCAGAATTTAAAGTTTAACAAATGTTGTCCTTTGCTTGCCCTATGCGCAACACTTTCAATTTTTAACCTTTATGCCCATGGGGCAAGCAAATTTCAAAAGTAAAGACCACCCAAAAAGATAGAAATGAGACCAAGTATCCACTCTAACGGACTGCTATTTAGGAATTAGCCAATGAATCCTGAATTTCAATTTTCTAGTTCAACTTTTCAGGATACAAATATCCTGAAATTAAGATTTCGTTGAAATTTTAGGATAAAATAAATACTGACTAATCCTTTAAAGCATCTTAAGAGTGGCTATTTGTGCACTTCGTCCCCAAAAAGTGTCATATTTCTGCAATTTTTTGCTTATATTTTTTAGTAAAAAGGCGTGTAGTAGCCACTAATTAAGGGAGTCTTTAATTTTTATCCACTAATTATAATGCTCAGCAAAAATAGCCACTACTAATAGGAAAAAGACAATTTTACCCTTTCTTCTATTCTTATATTCCCAAACCCTTGTTTTATTCATTCAGAAGAGGGAAAATTGAGAGCGAATATTTCAGGACTTTCGTGTGTTCTCAGCATCTGTATCATCCTCGCATGCAAACGAGCTGCAGTTAATCTTTCTCCTTCTTCATCTTCTTTGTCATCTTCTCTACATCGAACATTGAACTGGTAATTTTTTTTCTTTTATGCATTTTTGTTTTTGTACATGTGTAATCGCGATCAATGCTGTGTCAAGTATGTGTGAAATTTCAAAAATGATCATTATAAGTTGATTTAGTGTCTGTGTTGAAATGTGAAATGTATTCGTTGTTATCGCGTATTTTTGTGATGCTGTTTTTCAGAACTTTTTGGTATTGAAATGTGAAATGTGTTTGTGGTTCAATCAATATATTTGATTATGTAAGGACATTTCATAAAAATAGTCGTAGGAATTCATAAGCTAACTGTGTTTATGAATTTTTAGTTAACTGTGTTCATAAAGATAAGGTCCAAACGACATTAACTTTTAAACTTGGAACTCAAAGTTAAGGACTGAGTGTCCTTAACTTTTGAACTTGAAAATTGAAGTTAAGGACCAAGTGTCCTTAACTTTGGAACATGAAAGTTGAAGTTCAGGACCAAGTGTCCTTAACTTTTCAACTTGAAACTGTAAGTTAAGGACTGCCTATTCTTACTTTTTTAACTTGTAACTCTAAGTTAAGGACCAAGTGTCCTTAACTTTTGAACTTGAAACTATAAGTTAAGGACTGCCTATTCTTACCTCTTTAACTTGTAACTCTAAGTTAAGGACCAAGTGTCCTTAACTTTTGAACTTGTAAGTCAAAGTTCAGATCTAAGTGTCCTTAACTTTTGAACTTGGAATTCAAAGTTAAGGCCATGTGTCCATTAGTTTTGAACTTGAAACTTGAAGTTTAGGACTAAGTGTCCTTAACTTTTCAACATGAAACTATAAGTTAAGGACTGCCTGTCCTTAACTTTTTAACTTGAAACTTGAAGCTAAGGACCAAGTGTCCTTAACTTTTGAACTCCAAATTTGAAGTTCAGGACCTATTGTCCTTAACTTTTCAACCTGAAACTTTAAGTTAAGGACTGCTTGTCCTTAACTTTTTTACTTGAAACTTGAAGTTAAGGACCAAGTCCCTCCAATTAACTGTAAGTCCTGATCTTTATTTTCTTTTTCCTTCTTTGTAGTGTGATAATGGAAGGAGATCGTGTGTTCAAGTTTGATGTTTGGCGTAATTTTATGGTCTATTGGAAAGGAGATTTACAGTACAAGGAAACAATCAAAAGTTTTTTGTCAAACAGGCAGTGGAAGAAGTTGAGGGATGGTATTTTCGGAAACTTTTTCCGAGTACAAAGTGTGAAGTTCTCTGGTAAACTTATTCACTGTGTATTGCTTTCAGAAATTGTAATAATGACCCTGATTCGATGACATTCAATATTTTTGACCGTGAAATTAAGTTTACACGTGACACATTTCATATAATTACTGGTTTGAAGTGTTATTCCTCATCGGACGTCAAAGGTTTACATGAAAAAGAGAATAGGCTTTCGAAAATCTATTTCCCCGGAAAGGATAGAGTTGAGTTGGGTGATTTGTTTAATTTTATTAGTAGTCATCCACATGGTACAGCTGCATCATTTGTAGGCAGCGATGATGATACTGTGAAGTTGGCAATAATTTATTTTGTTGAATCTGTTTTGATGGGCAAGCAGAAGAATAGGAATGTGTCCGAGCAGATAATGAAAATTGTAGACGATGATGAACTCTGCTCTTCTTTCAATTGGGGCTCTCTTTCTTATGAAACTTTATTAAAATCATTGAAGAGTTGTTTGAAGCCGAATGATAATGAGAATGAGAAAGAGAAAGACAAAGATAAAGACAAGGATAACTACACTATACTTGACTTTCCTTTTGCCTTTTGTGTTTGGATTATGGAAGTAATTCCTATTTTCCAGGAAAAACAATTTGTGAACTTCCAAGAATCTGGTTACCCTCGGATGTTTTGTTATTCGGAAATAAAATCTCCACAGTATGATTCTCTGTGTAAAAAATACTTCCATAATGAAAATGTAAGTTAATCTAATTACTAGCTATCATTTTTTTGTTTATTTGTTTTAGTTCTGAAAACTTATGTTTATTTTTTGTTATATTATAGTTGTATAAGTTGGTCGAGGTTTCACCATTTATTCCTGTTCAAGAAGATACAGAGCCTATTAGTGTGGAAGAGCCAATTTCTCAAGATCAAAGCTCAATGCCTTCTTCCACACAATTTGATGAAGCCATGCTTAAGGAAATTGTTAAAGTAGGTTTTCTGCCTTTGAATAGCATTAGTTTTTTATTTGATTATTTTTTTCTTAAGAGACTTTTTTGTGTTTATGTTTTTTTGATTCAGAGATTATCAGAGAGTTTTAAGAAGGAACTGCAAGCTGAAGTTACTAGAATAAATCAGAAAATAGCTGTATCAGAAAAAAAGATTGAGAATGAAATCATGGTAATATCATTAATTTCAGTTAGTCTAAGTTCAGGACTTTGTGTCCTTAACTTTTGAACTTAAAACTATAAGTTAAGGACTGCCTGTCCTTAACTTTTGAACTTAATACTTGAAGTTTAGGACCAAGTGTCCTTTTCTTTTGAACTTAAAACTATAAGTTAAGGACTGCCTGTCCTTAACTTTTGAACTTAAAACTTGAAGTTTAGGACCAAGTATACTTAACTTTTGAACTTACAACTTGAAGTTTAGGACCAAGTGTCCTGAACTTTTGAGCTTGAAACTTGAAGTGCAAGACCAAGTGTCCTTAACTTTTCAATTTGAAAGTTGAAGTTCAGGACCAAGTGTCCTTAACTTTTTAACTTGGAATTCAAAGTTAAGGACTGCATGTCCTTAACTTTTGAACTTGTTACTCTAAGTTAAGGACTGCATATCCTTAACTTCTTTACTTGTAACTTGAAGTTTAGGACTACCTGTCCTTAACTTTCTAACTTAGTTTCTTTCTCAGGATTTAAAGAAAACTCTAGGATCAAAGCTTGATACTTTGTTGAAGATTTATGTGAAACCTGATGAAAGGAACATAGAGAGAGAATCTAGTGTTCCAATTACTAAAGATGAAGTTGATGATCATTGTCGTGGTATAGAGCCTACTGTTACAATTAACAAAGATGCAGGTGGTGATGAACGTGATGATATGGACGTGCATGCAGAAGTTCAGTATGAAAGCGATTTTAGAGAATGAAACTGAGAATGTCACTGATATTGGGAAAGGTTAGATATAGATTTTGAATTTTTTTTCATTGAAATATATATTCAATAGCGTAATACATATAAACTTTTTTGTGATTACAAATATTTGTAGAATCTATTGATGGAGTGGAAGTTCAAGATGTAGGAGAATGTCAAGACCAGGAAAATCCAAAAGAGACAGGAGTAACAGAAAATTTTTGTAAATGTTGTGGATTGCAATCTCAGGAGGATTTAGAAAGTCCATTGGGAACAAGTGTCAGTGAGATTGTATGCAAATGCTTAGAAGGAACATATGATTTGTCTACACCTCTGTCATATAAAGAGAAATTTGGAGTTCAAACTTGTGCCAATCAAGGTTAGATAAAATTTTCATTATATACTGAATGTTAGTTTTAGTGAATTATTAGAATGGGTATTAATTGCAAATGTTACAGAATCTTTTGAAGCTGCAAGGGAAGAAGTTGGAGTGGAGTATTAAGAGAAAAGTGGAGTACAATCTCAAGACGTAGAAAATACCAAAGGAACAAGCAGAAGTGAGATTGTTTCCAAATGCATAGATGGAACATGTGATCTCTCTACACCTCCCTCTCTTACCGACAATATTGGAACCCAAGAAATTGCTAGTGAAGATAATGATTTAATTGGGATGATCTTGACTATTGCAAACGGTTAGACAGTATTTTTCTAATTTTATACATGTTTGTTTTAATCAAAGATTAGTAACAAGTACTAATTGTGTTAGCTCTTGTAAATATTTTGCAGAATCTTGTGAACTTGCAACTGAAGAACATAGAGAACAATTACAAGTTAAAGAAAATGTGCAGTTGGAAGATAAAGAAAATGATGCAAGCAATATATTAGCTGAACTGTCTGTTGAAAAAACACAAGAAGGCAATGTGAACATGACAGGTATTGATTGTGTCCTAAATATAATATTCATAATTGAAATTTTGTCTCTTCATTTGACGGTTTGCAGCAAACTATTATATATATATATATATATATATATATATATATATATATATAGCAGAGGAAAACAATGATGAAGCTTTTAACCAATATACGAGGAAAAGAAAGAGAGATAGTATTGGTTATGATGGTCCGTCATTTTCTATTCTTACTCCTACTCCTCCAAGTACACAAATGTGACGACCCGGCCGGTCGTCTCATGAGTTACCGCTTCGTTTCTCCCATTTCTGCTCCTATTTGCTTTGTTCATCTGTGTTTTGAGGTATCTGGTTGGTCGGATTGATTCCGGATTAGTTTTGGTGAGGTTTGAGACACTTAGTCTCTTTTAAGAAAGCTTAAGTTGGAAAAGTCAACTGGATGTTGACTTATGTGTTAAAGGGCTAGAATGTGAGTTCCGATGATTCGGTTAGCTTCGGGAGGTGATTTGTGACTTAGGAGTGTGATCGGAATGGGTTTTGGAGGTCCGGAGTAGAATTAGGCTTGAATTGGCGAAGTTGATATTTTGGCGATTTCCAGTTGGTAGGTGATATTTTGATCCGGGGGTCGGAATGGAATTCTGAGAGTTGCAGTAGCTTCGTTGTGTCATTTGGGATGTGTGTGTAAAATTTCAGGTCATTCGGACGTGGTTTGGTTGGGTATTTGATCGAAAGCGTATTTCGGAAGATTTTAAAAACTTAGGCTTGAATCCGATGTGTTTTGAGTAATTTGATGTTGTTTGAGGTATTTTGATGATTGGAACAAGTTTGAATAAAGTATTGGGTCATGTTTGTGCTTTTGGTTGAGGTCCCGGGGGCCTCGGGGTGAATTCAGATGGTTAACAGAGAAATTGGTAAATTGTTGCAGCAGCTGATGTTGCTGCTTCTGGTGTTTTCGCACCTGCGGTTTGGGGATCGTAGGTGCGGCATCACGCATGCGGAAGACGAACCGCAGAAGCGGTTTGGAAGGAGATGTCAGGAAACCGCAGATGCGGTATGGGAACCGCACCTGCGGAGTCGCAAATGCGACACAAGGACCGCAGATGCGGTTGAGGCTGGTTTAATGAGTTTCCGCATAAGCGGATGAATTGACCACATATGCGGTACCGCAGAAGCGGATTTTGGACCGCAGATGCGGAAATGCCAGGGCAAAAGGTATATTTTTCATACTTTACGATTTTTGAAGGGTTTAACCATTTTTGAACTCGGAATTGGGAGCTTTGGGCGATTTTGAGAAGAGAAATCAAAGAGGCTTCGTTGAGGTAAATATTTTGGACTTAAAACACATTTCTATGGTAAAATTTCATGAATTAAGGCTGTAATTATGAGGATTAAAGGGCTAAAAATGGAGGTTTAGGGCTTGAGTTTAAGAGGCCTTTAATGGGGGATTTGAGGGGTCATTTGGACTCCGATTTTTGTGTTCTTGGTATGTATGAACTCTTGAGAAGACGAGGAATCTAGTGATGTGAAAATTTCTGAGTTTGGAGAAGTGGGCCCGGGGATCAGGTTTTACTAATTTCGGGATTTCTGGTATTTTTTTATTGTTTTCGCTTGGGCTTTGTTCCCTTAGCATATTGTGACGTATTCGTTCTGATTTTGGATAGATTCGACGTGCGTGGAGGCCAATTCGAGGGGCAAAGGCATCGTGAGCTAGAGATTTAGCCGGTTCGAGGTGAGTAATGCTTGTAAATGATCTTCTGACGGTTTGAAACCCCGGATCGTACATCGTAGTACTATATTGAGGTGTAGCACACGCTCGATGACGAGCGCGGGGTCGTGCACTAATAGGGATTTGGACTTGGTCCGTCCCGATTGATAATTTTACCGCGTATTTGACTGAAAACCATTTCTTATCACTGTTTATTAGGCTAAATGCCATATTTGGGCTTCGTGCCAACAATTTGGACCCTTCGGGGCTTTTATTTGATATTCCTCACTGTTTTGACTTACTATTTGGACTCAGTCATGCGAATTTCCACTTCATTACTACTCAACCATTTTTACTCATGTTTTGAGACTTAAATGATATTTTTAAATGATGTTTGGGCTGAGAAACACTGTTTTATTATTTCCCGAGGGGCTTGTGATGATTTTTGACTGAGTAAGGCCGAGGGCCTACATTGTGAGGAGATACTGGTACTGATTGGAGGCCGAGAGCCCGAGATATGTGCGCCATGAGGTGGCTTGATTGATATGAGGCCGAGGGCCTAGATTTGATGCCACGAGATGGCTTGTGATTGCGCTTGGGCCGTAAGGGGCCCCTCCAGGAGTCTGTAAACCTCTAGTGAGCGTGGGTACCCATTTGTGACATGAGATTGAGCCCGAGGGGCTGGCACTGTACTGAGATATGGCCCGAGAGGCGTATTTGTGGTTACTGAGCCCGAGGGGCGAACTTCTGTCTGTTACTTTACATTATTTACCTGTTTTTACCTGTTGAAAGGAGTTTTTACTGGATTTTTACTATTTTACTGTTTTCAAACGATGTTTTACTGCTTCATTATAGGATACTCTGTGCTTTACGTGATTTCTTATCTTCAGTCATTATTTATACTTGTTACTCACTGGGTCGGAGTACTCACATTACTCTCTGCACCATGTGTGCAGATTCAGGCGTTGTTGGTCCCCCTCCGGAGTGTTGATTCCTCCAGTCCAGGCGGTGTTTCGGAGACTACGAGGTAGCTGTTGGCGTCCGCATCCCCCGTGCCTCCCTTATCTTATTATTTTCTTTGTTTCTTCACACAGTTGTATCAGATACTGTGCTTAGTAGACTTGTATCAGGATTCGTAGTTGCTCATGACTTGTGACACCCCGGTTTGGGCTGTGTCGGTCTGGTTTTCCGCTATTTCGTGTTATTTAATTATGCTTAGATCATTATTATGCTATTTAACTGTTTAAAACTGAGAAATTGTTTATTAGATGGCCTTGTCTTCACGAGAGGCGCCATCACGACCGGGTTCGGGGTTAGGGTCGTGACAACAAATGAGCATTGATCGGGGTTTGTCTATGGAGGTTGAAGGAAATGTTGAAGAAGAGCTTGGTCGAGGTAAAAGGAACAAGAAGCTAAGTCGGCAGTTGAAATCTCCTTTTGATCAGGAAAGAAAAATAGGAACATCGATGGCAGACAATCAAAATACTCCCAAGAATTCAGGCTGGATAAAATCAACATATACTCATAGGTGTATTTTTCATTATGCCATAGATGATGCAAAATTATTGAAGAAATTCATTGTGTGGTTGGGAAAGGAAAAAAGGAGAGGTCGCAAAAAAGAGTAAGTCCCTTAATGTATTTCAGTATTGATATTGAAATTGCTAAAGTTAAGTGTCCTTAACTTCTGTGATTGTAAGACTAATTTTAGGACCAAGTGTCCTTAACTTTTGAATTTGAAAATCAAAGTTAAAATTCTTATCGTGTGAACTGGTTGGTCCGAGTACTAAACTTCTGTTATTCTATTCTCTCACAGATGGTGAGGGCACGAGCTACGGGACGAGGTGGACGACCACTAGTGCCACCACCTGAGGCCACCAGAGGCCGTAGATGTGGTCGTGGTCGTGGTCGTGGCAGAGGCAGAGCAGCGAGGGCAGCACCTGTTGATCTACCAGCTACCCTAGTTCAGGATCAGGTTCCAGTTGTGGACCCTCCAGCAGCACTAGCTAGGCACCAGTTGTGCCTATTGTGATTCCGGGTCTTCAGGAGGCCTTGGCACAGATATTATCAGTTTGCACTGGCCTAGCTCAGGCGGTTTCAGCCACTACAGCCGAAGCTACTTCACAGGCCGGGAGAGGCAGTCAGACTCCCGCCGCCCGCACGCCTGAGCAGGTCGTGCAGGGGCTTCAGACGCCGGGGGCACATCCAGCCCAGCCGGTCGCGACTGCTCAGGACTATGTAGTTCCTGTCATGCCAGAGGATGAGCAGCGTAGGTTGGAGAGATTTGGGAGACTTCAGCCTCCGACCTTCAGCGGAGCAGAGGGCGAGGATGCCCAGAGCTTTCTAGACAAGTTTCAGAGAATGCTTCGTACAGCCGGTATCTTGGAGACCAGCGGGGTCGCTTTTACTGCTTATCAGTTTTCAGGACCTGCATTCACCTGGTGGGAGGATCTTGAGAGACGCAGGCCTGTTGGTGCGGCACCTCTTTCCTGGCAGCAGTTCTCCGTTCTCTTTTTGGAGAAGTATGTACCGCAGTCTCGCAGGGAGGAGCTGCTTAGACAGTTTGAGTGGTTGCGTCAGGGAGACATGACCGTGTCATAGTATGAGTTAAGATTCTCTGAGTTAGCTCGTCATGCCATCTGGTTGGTCCCGACAGATCGAGAGAGGATTAGGAGGTTTTTTGATGGTCTTACTTATCAGCTCCGTATTCTTATGACCAGGGAGAGGGTGACTGGTGCTACCTTCGAGGAGGTTGTGGATATTGCCAGGAAGATTGAGTCTGTCCGTCGCTAGGAGCGAGGGGAGAGGGAGGCCAAGAGGCCTCGAGGATCTGGTAGCTACAGTGGTGGTCCTTCGAGGGGTTAGTTCCAGCACGACAGAGGCCGACAGTTCCGTCAGGGTCAGCCTGATCGCTCAGGTTATCGAGGAGCATCATCGGGTCATGGTTCCCACAGTTCACACCAGGGCCATTCTTCACTTAGTGCCCTTCCAGCTCAGAGCTCATCCCGTGCTCCATCTGTTCAAGGCTCTTCTACGCTGAGTGCATCTGTTGGTCACTCCAGTGCGAGGGGTTCCCATCAGTCCCCTTCTCCAGCTCCTACGATCTGTTACTAGTGTGGCGAGATGGGCCACATGTGGAGGCAGTGTCCCCGCCGTGTTACTAGTTCATCCCAGCAGAGGGGTTAGTCATCAGCTTCAGCGCCAGTTGCTCCACCACCACCCGCCCAGCCAGCTAGGGGTGGGGATCAATCAGCCAGGGGTCGCCCCAAAGGGGGAGGTCGATCAGGGGGCGGTCAGGCCCGTTTCTATGCTCTTCTAAGCAGACTCGATGCCATTGCTTCTGATGATGTCATTATAGGTATTATTTTAGTCTGCCACAGAGATACCTCTGTACTATTTGATCCCGGTTCTACCTATTCTTATGTGTCGTCATACTTTGCTCACTATTTGGGTACTCCTCGTGAGTCTCTTGCTTTACATGTTCATGTATCTACCTCGGTGGGGGAGACTGTTGTTGTAGACCGTGTGTACCGGTCATGTGTGGTGACTATTGGGGGTCTGGAGACCCGAGTTGATCTTTTATTATTGAGTATGGTGGATTTTGATGTCATTTTGGGCATGGATTGGCTATCTCCGTGTCGTGCTATTCTAGACTATCATGCTAAGACAGTCACTTTGGCTATGCCGGGTGTGCCACGGATCGAGTGGCGTTGTGTGACTGATTATGTTCCTAGTAGAGTGATCTCTTTCTTGAAGGCCTAGCGTATCATTGGGAAGGGTTGTCTCTCGTATCTTGCCTTTGTGAGGGATGTGGGAGCTGAGGCTCCTAGTATTGATTCTAATCCAGTTGTGAGGGACTTCCCCGATGTATTTCCTGCAGACCTGCCGGGCATGCCGCCGGACAGGGATATTGATTTTGGTATTGACCTGGTGCTGGGCACTCAACCCATTTCTATTCCGCCGTATCGTATGGCACCAGCGGAGTTGAAGGAGTTAAAGGAGCAGCTTCAGGAACTCCTAGATAAGGGGTTCATTCGGCCTAGTGTGTCACCTTGGGGTGCACCGGTTCTGTTTGTGAAGAAGAAGGATGGCATTATGAGAATGTGCATCGATTATAGGCAATTTAACAAAGTAACAGTTAAGAACAAGTATCCTTTGCCTCGCATTGATGATTTATTCGACCAACTTCAGGGAGCGAGGGTATTCTCCAAGATTGATCTCCGTTCGGGTTATCACCAGTTGAAGAGCAGGGATTCGGATATTCTTAAGACGGCCTTCAGGACCGGATATGGTCACTATGAGTTCCTGGTTACGTCTTTTGGGCTGACCAATGCCCCAGCAGTGTTCATGCATCTGATGAACAGCGTGTTCCGGCCTTATCTTGACTCATTTGTCATAGTTTTTATTGACGATATCTTGGTGTATTCGCGTAGTCAAGAGGAGAACGTGAAGCATTTGAGGATTGTGTTGCAGAGATTGAGGGAGGAGAAACTTTATGCAAAGTTCTCCAAATGTGAGTTTTGGCTCAGATCAGTGGCATTCTTGGGACACGTGGTGTCCAGTGAGGGTATTCAGGTTGATCCAAAGAAGATAGAGGCGGTGCAGAGTTGGCCCAGACCGTCCTCAGCCATAGAGATTCGTAGTTTTCTTGGTTTGGCAGGCTATTATCGCTAGTTTGTTCAGGGATTCTCATCT
>NW_017670405.1:488779-557751 GCF_001879085.1 Nicotiana attenuata | reverse complement strand
AAGTTAAGGACCAAGTGTCCTTAACTTTTGAACTTGGAACTCAAACTTCAGGACCAAGTGTCCTTAACTTTTGATCTTGAAACTTGAAGTTAAGGACCAATTGTCTTTAACTTTTGAACTTGGAACTCAAAGTTAAGGACCAAGTATCCTTAACTTTTGAACTTGGAACTCAAAGTTAAGGACCAAGTGTCCTTAACTTTTGAACTTGGAACTCAAAGTTAAGGACCAAGTGTCCTTAACTTTTGAAATTGGAACTCAAAGTTAAGGACCAAGTGTCCTTAACTTTTGAACTTGCAACTCAAAGTTCAGGACCAAGTGTCCTTAACTTTTGAACTTGCAACTCAAAGTTCAGGACCAAGCGTCCTTAACTTTTGAACTTGGAACTCAAAGTTCATGACCAAGTGTCCTTAACTTTTGAATTTGAAACTCAAAGTTAAGGACCAAGTGTCCTTAACTTTTGAACTTGGAACTCAAACTTCAGGACCAAGTGTCCTTAACTTTTGATCTTGAAACTTGAAGTTAAGGACCAATTGTCTTTAACTTTTGAACTTGCAACTTAAAGTTCAGGACCAAGTGTCCTTAACTTTTGAACTTGGAACTCTAAGTTAAGGACTGCCTGTCCTTAACTTTTGAACTTGGAACTCAAAGTTAAGGACTGGCTGTCCTTAACTTTTTAACTTGTAACTTGAAGTTTAGGACTACATGTCCTTAACTTTTTAACTTAATTTCTTTCACAGGATTTAAAGAAAAACCTAGGGTCAAAGATTGATACTTTGTTGAAGATTCTTGTCAAACCTGATGAAAGGAACATAGAGAGAGAATCTAGTGTTCCGAGTAGTAAAGATGCAGTTGATGATCATTGTGATGGTACAAAACCTACTGTTCCAATTAACAAAGATGCAGGTGATGATCAATGTGATGATGCATATGTGCATGCAGAAGATCATTATGAAAGCGATAATGAGATGCACATCTAGAAGATGAAATTGATAAAATTGGGAAAGGTTAGATATAGATTTTGAATTTGTTGTCATTGAAATTTATATTCAATAGCGTAATATATATAAACTTTTTAGTGATTACGAAACATATGTATAATCTATTGATAGAGTGGAAGTTCANTTTTACTGCTTCATTATAGGATACTTTGTGCTTTACGTGATTTCTTATCTTCAGTCATTATTTATACTTGTTACTCACTGGGTCGGAGTACTCACATTACTCCCTGCACCGTGTGTGCAGATTCAGGCGTTGTTGGTCCCCCTCCGGAGTGTTGATTCCTCCTGTCCAGGCGGTGTTTCGGAGACTACGAGGTAGCTGTTGGCGTCCGCATCCCCCGTGCCTCCCTTATCTTATTATTTCCTTTGTTTCTTCAAACAGTTGTATCAGATATTGTGCTTAGTAGATTTGTATCAGGATTCGTAGTTGCTCATGACTTGTGACACCCCGGTTTGGGCTGTGTCGGTCTGGTTTTTCCGCTATTTCGTGTTATTTAATTATGCTTAGATCATTATTATGCTATTTAACTATTTAAAACTGAGAAATTGTTTATTGGATGGCCTTGTCTTCACGAGAGGCGCCATCAAGACCGGGTTCGGGGTTAGGGTTATGACAACAAATGAGCATTGATCGGGGTTTGTCTATGGAGGTTGAAGGAAATATTGAAGAAGAGCTTGGTCGAGGTAAAAGGAACAAGAAGCTAAGTCGGCAGTTGAAATCTCCTTTTGACCAGGAAAGAAAAACAGGAACATCGATGGCAGACAATCAAAATACTCCCAAGAGTTCAGGCTGGATAAAATCAACATATACTCATAGGTGTATTTTTCATTATGCCACAGATGATGCAAAATTATTGAAGAAATTCATTGTGTGGTTGGGCAAGGAGAAAAGGAGAGGTCGCAAAAAAGAGTAAGTCCCTTAATGTATTTCAGTATTGATATTGAAATTGCTAAAGTTAAGTGTCCTTAACTTTTCAACTTGGAAATCAAAGTTCAGGACTAAGTGTCCTGAACTTTTGAACTTGTAAGTCAAAGTTCAGGACCATGTGTCCTTAACTTCCGAACCTGTAATTCAAAGTTAAGGACTGCCTGTCCTTAACTTTTGAACCTGCAAGTCAAACTTAAGGACTCCTGTCCTTAACTTTTGAACTTGATACTCAAAGTTAAGGACAGACAGTCCTTAAGTTTTGAACTTTGAACTCAAAGTTAAGGACAAAGTGTCTTGAACTTTTAAACTTGTAAGTCTAAGTTCAGGACCATGTGTCCTTAACTTTTGAACTTGATACTCAAAGTTAAGGACAGACAGTCCTTAAGTTTTGAACTTTGAACTCAAAGTTAAGGACAAAGTGTCCTGAACTTTTAAACTTGTAAGTCTAAGTTCAGGACCATGTGTCCTTAACTTTCGAACCTGTAATTCAAAGTTAAGGACTGCCTGTCCTTTACTTTTGAACCTGCAAGTCAAACTTAAGGACTCCTGTCCTTAACTTTTGAACTTGATACTCAAAGTTAAGGACAGACAGTCCTTCGGTTTTGAACTTTGAACTCAAAGTTAAGGACAAAGTGTCATGAACTTTTAAACTTGTAAGTCTAAGTTTAGGACCATGTGTCCTTAACTTTTGAACTTGAAACTCAAACTTCAGGGCCAAGTGTCCTTAGCTTTTGAACCTCTAATTCAAATTTAAGGACTGCATGTCCTTAATTTTTCAACTTGAAAGGCTAAGTTCAGGACTAACTTTTAACTTTGATATTTTCAAAATTTTCAGGGGACAAAATGATATATATGCTGATGGTAATGGTGTGAGGAAGAATCCATACAAATTGTATCATAAAAAAATCAGTAGCAAAATGCTCTTCCTTGAGCTTTTAGATAGCAGATTTGTACTTGATGATAAGGTTAGATAATTCGCAAGGCATTTATTTTCTTTATTCTTAATTTATCATTTTTTAATTATTTTATGACTGATGGATTTATTTTTAATTTTTGCCTTTTTATGAAGCATATTGACATTGCCCTATATTATCTGAAAAAGAAGGATTGCTACCACCCCCGCGACCATCCTTTTCGTTGCACAACTA
The DNA here is from genome assembly GCF_001879085.1 of Nicotiana attenuata. NCBI lineage: Eukaryota > Viridiplantae > Streptophyta > Magnoliopsida > Solanales > Solanaceae > Nicotiana > Nicotiana attenuata. Next base: position 554,677 of record NW_017670405.1, on the reverse strand, counting down.
CTGATATTCTTTTTGATAACTATATGGTGCTTGTGTATAAAGATTTCAGTGAAGATGCTACTGATGACTTTTGGTGTGCTGGTGATAATCAGTTGTTTCTGACACCATATGTGTGGGGACAGTCGTAGATGTGGAATTGCTTGGACAGAGGTTGACAAAATCTTTTATCCATGTCGGCTTCCTTCAAAAGATGATAATGCTGTGACACACTTTCTTTTGGGGGTATTGGACTTGAATCAGAAAAAGATTGATGTATACGATTCCATATATAGTTAGCCATATGAGGCAGGAATGAATCACATGGAAATGTATGCATGCATGATCCCCCACTTGCTAAAGTTCTCACAGTTTGACAAACATCACAAGTCTTTTGGAAATGCCTTCAACAAATTTGATATTCAGTGGCAAAGATCACCACACCAAACTGGATCGTACGTGTTGTTATTTGTTATATTATTTATATGTACTTTAGATTTATTGTTTAATTCACTGCATATCTTACATTTTCTTAGGACTGATTGTGGTGCATTCCTTATCAAATATGTGGAGTTGTTGATGATTGGAAAGGATGTGGAGAAATTCCAACCTGAGGAGATAAAAAACTTTAGAAAAGAACTTGCCGCAAATCTTTGGGCACATGGTGAGTGGAAAAGAAATTCTGGTTATGATACACCACCAGAAAATGTTGGCGATGATTATGAAAGTGAAAATGAAACTTGTTGTCCAAAGGAGTTGTAGTTTAGTTGTAATGAAAGTTAGTTGTGGTTGATCTTTTGTATAAAATTGTTGTAAATGAATAAATTCTGCAAGTTCAGAAAACTTCTGAAATATTCTGTAAATTCCTCAAAAGGCACTTATATTTTGTTTGCGTAGCATAATTTTTTGTCACAGCTATGCAAAATTACAATTTCAGAAGTAATATCAAGGCATCATGTTATTAATTTCTTTGTTTCTCTCAAGTGTTGATTTGTCCATTGAGTTTGTTAGTATTAGTTCATGACTAAGTGTAATTAAACTTCAAATTCAAAGTTAAGGACCAAGTGTCCTTAACTTTTGAACTTTGAACACAAAGTTAAGGACTGTCTGTCCTGAACGTTTGAACGTGTAATTCAAACTTAAGGACTGCCTGTCCTTAACTTTTGAACCTGCATATCAAACTTAAGGACTCCTGTCGACAAACAGTCCTTAACCTTTGAACTTTGAACTCAAAGTTAAAGGTTGTCTGTCCTTAACTTTTGAACGTGTAATTCAAACTTAAGGACTGTCTGTCCATAACTTTTTAACCTGCAAGTCAAACTTAAGGACTTCTGTCCTTAACTTTTGAACTTGAAACTCAAAGTTAAAGACACACAGTCCTTAACTTTTGAACTTGAAACTCAAAGTTAAGGACAGACAGTCCTTAAGTTTTGAACTTTGAACTATAAGTTAAGGATTGCCTGTCCTTAACTTTTGAACTTTGAACACAAAGTTAAGGACTGCCTGTCCTGAACTTTTGAACCTGCAAGTCAGACTTACGGACTCCTGTTCTTAACTTTTAATCTTTGAACTCAAAAGAAACAAAAAGAAGGTAAGCAGAAAAAAATTTAGAAAATTCGGACATCTGCTCAAATAAGAATAATCTAAATGAATCCAATTTATAGCAAAAACTTAAAAGAGTCGATAAACATAAGTGGATATATCTACTATCTCTATGCTTTCTTGAAAATGGATGGACGGTCAGAGAATATATACAAGCTGTTCTATTATGACCAATTCTTCTGCAACAACCACATTTGAATGTTATTTTTGATGACTCGGTAGCTGGAATATGTGTTTTCTTCTGCCTTCTACCTGGTTGCACATTGAAATCTAGAGGTTTAAGAATTTGTGACCTAACACTCTCTGGTACAATCCAAGAATCAGTATGTCCTACATGATGCATTTGTCTTTCATATGTTTTCAGCCAAGATTCCTTTAAGTACCAGTGCGAACAAAAGTTGGACTTCTTGATGTTTCTCTTCTCGATAGCTGCAATTGCATGTATGCATGGTAATTCATCAAATTGAAACTGAAAACAATCACATGTTCTTTTGTTTAAGTCCACCAAGAAAGTTATTCCTTCTTCTTCAACTCTAGAACGCCATGAATCAACAGGGAAGACCTTCAATGTTGAAAAATTATAAGTTAGTACATTATGTTAAATTATATTAAAATCATAAGCTAAACATAGAACATAATACTTACATTCAAAGTAAATGCTAAATCTATTTTTTTCTTCAATTCCTCCTCTACCCAACAAGAAACATCATAAAGAGTTCCTTCTGCTTCATTTCTTCTTTCATAAAACCAACGTTGTAGCTTCACTTGAATGAAATCCATCATTCTTAATATAGGCAGCTCCCTTGCTTCTAATAGGACAGAATTCATTGACTCAACTATGTTTGTTGTGAGCATATCATATCTTCGTCGTGGACTACAAGAACGTGTCCACCTTTCCGGTGGTTCTTCCATCAAGTAGTCATAAGTCTTCTTATCTACTTTTGCGATATCTGACATGTATAGATCAAATTCTTTGCGCCTGTATACTCTTGGAGCACTTTGGAAAAGTTTTATGACCTTACTTTTCACCTTCCTTCGCTTTAGGTTCTGCTCCAAATGATAGATGCAAATCCCATGATGGCTTTCAGGATATACCTTTGCAATGCCATATGCAATAGCTTGATGCTTGTCTGATAAAAAAATTAAATTCTTACGGCTCCCAATTGCACTGCGAAGCTGACTAAAGTACCACTCATAGGAATTGTTATTTTCAGATTCTGCTATTCCAAAGGCTAGTGGGAAAATTTGGTTATTTGCATCCTTTGAAATTGAAATCATTAAAACACCACGAAATTTTGACTTCAAAAAAGTTGCATCAACAGCAATCACTGGTCTACAATGATTCCAACCAGATATTGATGATCCATATGCATAAAACATATAAATAAACCTGAAAATACAATATAAAACAAGGTTAACAGAAGTTAAGGACAGGTAGTCCTGAACTTCAGATTACAAGGTTAAGAGTTAAGGACAGTCAGTCCTTAACTTAGAGTTTCAAGTTATAAAGTTAAGTACATGAAGTCCTTAACTTTGAGTTCAAAGTTCAAAACTTAAGGACAGGCAGTCCTTAACTTTGAATTACAAGTTCAAAAGTTAAGGACAGCCAGTCCTGAACTTCTGGTTACAACTCAAAAGTTAACTGGTTAAAGACATCATGTCCTAAATTTTATAAAACGTACTAATAAACTTTTTTTTTTGATTGTTTACCTGTTGTTGTCGTCTATCTTTATGTTCGTATAAGTTCCCGGGTTTTTACTTGTCATCATATACAAGTATGAAGACAATAATTCATAATTCTCTTCGAGAGTTCCTCTTATTAAAGCGGAAGCAAGTTGAATAGCACGCCAAGCCTTGTGATACCCAATGTCTAGTCCATGCAATTTTTGCATCTCTGCCATGACAAAAGCTGGTGTAACTTCAAATCTTGGGTCTCGAAGATTATCGATAATGTAACCACTAATCAACTTTGAAGTTGCATGCCTTTGATCAGCTTTCATAGTGTTAACAGAGCAGTCATGCTTTTTCTCAATCTTTACTATCTTGAACAATGTTGAATCTTTAATTCTGAAAGCACGCACACACCAACCACACCTATCATCATTGCATTTCAACGAATATCTTGTTGAGCTTGATCTAACAACCTTGAATTCAAAATGTCCTTTAATTGCTATATTCGAAAATAGTTAATTATAGTCTTCTTTTTGTCAAATACTGATCCCACTTTTATTTCATCCAACGAAGCATTTTCTCTTAATATCGTTGTTGGGGATTCTTTTTGTTTCAAATTTGATCTTCGTCTAGTTTGTTGAGTAGAGGTTTTTTCAGCAACTTCTTCGATTACCGGTTCACTCTCTAAGACTTGAATACCCAAAGCTTGTTCGTTGTCAATCTCTATAATGCTTTATCCTTCTACTTGAATAGAATCAAATGTTTGAAGCACCTCTTCAGTTATTGCTTGAGCTTCAACCATATCTATTTCCATTATCTGTTGGCATTTGTTTTGATTGTCATGTTGAGTTTCTCTGTTGACATGTGTTTGAAGCACCTCTTCAGTTATTTCTGCAATTTTTTGCTTATATTTTTTACAAGCTCCAAAGCCTCAAAGGGTCCTAATACTCACATGCACGGCACGTGACAAACTCGACGAATTTGAATTCGTTCGGACCTAAGCGTCTTTGTTTCAAATTCAGTTTAATTTATTGTAACGTTGGGATCCTCATTTTGAATATATTGCCCTTCAAAAACATCACACTTTTGTTCCAATTTTTTTCAAACACCACACTACTGACCGCCCCTCCCCTCCCCCTCTTCTCAAACCCTTAACGGGCATCTCAAATCTATCTTCTCAGTTAACTCATTCATCATCTCAATCCTCCGAACTGACTTCATTTGAATCTCTGATTCGAAATTTGTATCCAAATTCCTTATTATATTCACTAGGTTAGTTCTTTTGTGTTTTTGTATAGATGTGTGGAGGTAGAATTAGGTCATTTTTTAATGTGGTTTGTTTTGGAGCCTTAACTAGAAGGCTGATTTTTTTTGAATCTACGATTTATCATTTTTGTGCTAATTGCTGATTTTAAGTTATGAGTTGAAATTGTTTTTGTCTTTGTATTTTTAGTGTTTATATGCGAATGTATGGTAGGAAAATGTAGCTTTTTTTCATAGCCCTAGCTGGACCGTTATGATTTTTCCAGTGGTAATCTGCTTGAATATCAAATTGAATATTATCAGCATTTTTTATTGTATTAAAGAGTTCAAATTTGTCACTGTTAGATGCATAGAGGTATAATTTTTGGTTATTTATTCTATTTCTCGTGATTTATTGACTGCCTATAAACAAAGGTGGTTTTGACATTTTAATTGGAAATTTTGACTGTTTCAATGGTTATTTTATTAAGGAGCTTGTTTTTTGCAGATGTTTATATGTGGTCTTCGAACTCTAATTTTTGTTTCATTCCTTGTATTTATCTTCGGAGATTGAATCTCAAGTGAAAATTTATGCGCCTCCTTGATTGATTCATGAAATGGAGGTAGAATATTGGTTATTTATTGTAATTCTCCTGAATTGTCTGTTCAAAGATGGAAAATGTGGTTTGAAAATCCCAACTGTAACCTTTGACTCTTTCAATTGGTAATTTGTTTGAGGAACTTTTGCTTTGCTGCTATTCATTGTGTGGTCTGATTCAGAAATGGGTTTCTAGGGTTGGCATTGAGTGGCAATGGAGACTTCCGAGGGCAAGGACACATCACAGTGCGTGAGAGTTGCCGTGAACATCAGACCTCTGGTTACTTCTGAGCTTCTCATTGGATGCACTGATTGTGTTACAGTAATCCCTGGTGAATCACAGGTGCTCTTAGTTAAATATAGATTGGGAATTCTGTCTGTATTGTACAATATTTATGTGCTTAATGGTCATTTGTTCTGATGAGCATTTTTAACTTTAAATAATTGAACTTATTGCATTTGCAAAAGTTTTAGTAGTTCAGTGTTGAATTATTAAATTATCATATATGATTGTACAATGTGGTGGATTAATGAAGTTTAACTATCATATTTGATTGCATCACGAGTATGCTCTGTAAACTGATTTGGCTTTTGTTTATGTTCTTGACCACAAACAGGTGCAAATTGGATCACATGCCTTCACATTTGATTATGTATTCGGGAGTGGGGGCTATCCATCTTCACGTATTTATGATGAGTGCGTTTTGCCACTTGTGGATGCCTTGTTCCAAGGCTTTAATGGAACTGTGCTAGCTTATGGTCAGGTAAGATGCCAGTAATTTTGCTCATTTCTTGGTGGTTTTCCTAGGTCTAGTCTTACTTGCATTTTATCTATTTTACACAACTCTATTTGATATGGTTATGTCCTTGGATTGAATGTACTATCTTGACATATGAGACTAACAAGCATGCATTCTGCAATGATGTGTGTTGAAGACGGGTTCTGGCAAAACATATACAATGGGAACAAACTTTAATGGTGAAGACCAGACCGTCGGAGTAATCCCAAACGTTATGAATACTATATTCTCAAAAGTAGAGGTGATGAAGGAGTCTACAGAATTACTGATCAGAGTATCATTCATTGAGGTGTAGAAAGAGAACTCTGGTATTTCATTAGATATATGTCCTCGCAAGATAAAAATGACATGCTGATCATCTTAAATTTTTTTATTCTTGCAGATTTTTAAAGAGGAGGTGTTTGATTTACTGGACGGGCCGGCTAGGGTTCCCATTCAAATACGAGAGACTGTTCATGGAGGAATTACGCTGGCTGGTGTGACGGAGGCAGTAGTTAGGACGAAAGAAGAGATGGCGTCCTTCCTGATGCGAGGATCCGTATCTCGTGCCACCGGAAGCACCAAGATGAACAGTCAGTCAAGGTATACATCACCTTACAAATGACTTTTTCTTTTTTTTTTTTTTCTCGTGGAAATGGATCCCACTTAAGTTTCTATTATAATAAATTTTGTGGTTTTCTTCATCTAGTCGTGGAGTTACATACCTTCTGTTCTTTTTCTTTCAACAGTCGATCTCATGCCATATTTACAATTACATTGGAACAAAAGAGAATGGCTAATTGCTCAATGAATGATGATGGTGATGACATATTATGTGCCAAGCTTCATTTGGTTGACCTCGCTGGTTCAGAGCGAGCAAAGCGAACTGGAGCTGATGAGATGCGTTTACGAGAGGGTAATGACAATTACATTTTTGGAAATTTGACTGAACTATTTATTTATTTTGTAACGCTACCATTTGTGTTGAGACATTTCTGACTAGATGGATAATCTCTCATATAGAGCTACCAGATTTTTGTTTCTTCAACTATAGTTCTCAAAATAAAATGTGCATATCCAGTATTCATCTTTTGGGCATTCCGGTGCAGGTATTCATATCAACAGGGGATTGCTTGCTCTTGGCAATGTAATAAGTGCCCTTGGTGATGAGAAGAAGCGGAAAGAAGGTGCACACATCCCATACAGAGATAGCAAGCTAACACGTCTCTTACAGGCATGGATTTCTGCAGCCCTTGCTGGTTTCTGCTTTTTACTTCTTAAATCTTTAATTATACTATCAGTTATAATTACTTTCTGGAATGCCTTCTTTTAAATGTAATTATATACTAAGCTGAATCATATTGGGTGCCATCAGTCAGTAACCAACTCTTAAATCTGCTTGTCCGTTTGAAGACAAAGAACAATTGAAGATTTTTTTTGGTAACACTAACAAACAAATTAATCAATACACCTAGGGAGCACCTAGTTCCACAACCATCTTCTAGCTCTAGGAAGAGTATTGTAAAACACTAGGCCTCCAATTGCAGGCTAATTACAAGTGATCCTCTGAATTATATTCTGACATCTACGAGCTTTTTTAGACAATTGAGCTATCCCTATTCTCTCTATAGTCTCCTCCTTTATCTGTATCAGAACTAACTCTGTATTTACAGTTTTTCCCTTGAAAATTTTCCAGTTCCTTGCCTTCCATGCATGATATACCATTGCACTCCACTGAACTCCTGCTAGGAACATGGTAGACTTTTCCATGTTAGCAACAAGTCCTGTCACCTCACTAAAATGTGTTAATCTGAAGAGAAACCAAATGAAAGAAATATAGCACAAGAACTCTAACTCAGACACTTGTATAAGGAGGTTCTCCTCAATGAGCAACCGATACTATATGATTGCTAGTAATTGGACTTAAATGTTCTGACAAAGTAATTTGTGCATACAATTGTTTCAGGACTCACTTGGAGGAAACAGCAAGACGGTTATGATTGGTATACTTTACTATTAGAGGCAGTAAAATTTATTGCTTGATTTGTTTACTTTACTAGTTCTTCATTGTAGTTGTGTTAATATATGTTTGTAACTAATGTTGTTCTTGTTCTTCTTAAATGTATGAAGCTTGTGTCAGTCCTGCTGACAGCAATGCAGAGGAGACCCTTAATACTTTGAAGTATGCAAATCGTGCTCGCAACATCCAGAACAAAGCTATCGTAAGTTCCAATCTACTTAACAAGATCATCATAAGTTTCGTATTGTTTCTGAACGTATCCCTGTTTTGTAGGTCAACCGTGACCCAATGGCAGCCCAAATGCAAAGAATGAGGAGTCAAATTGAACAGTTGCAAGCTGAGCTTCTTTATGTACGTGGAGACTGTGGTGCACCTCTTGAAGAACTCCAGGTAAAATATTCCTTAGTGAGCAAAGACTGGTGTTTTCAGCATTTCCTAAGATCATCTGTGCGTAGTGGAGACAATTAGTACTATTCATGACGTTTTACTATAATATCTGTCTGCCCCAACCCTTTCAAAGAAACATGATAAGGGGCCTGGACGGATGTGCTTGGCAAGAGATATTTGACGTGTCAGTACTGTCCTTTGATAACGTTGAGTCTCTGTGTTTGTTGAGCAGATTCTCAAGGATAAGATTTCTTTGCTTGAAGCAAGCAATGTAGAGCTACGGAAGGAGCTTAAAGAACGTCGGATTAGCTGCGAACATTTAGCAAAATGTGCTGTTGATGCGCAGGTTTGTTTGGTTAACATTAGCAAAATATTTTAACTTAATTGTGAAATGGCTCGATGCTAGAAATGTCTAATAAGGATCTGCTATGACAGGTTGAAAGGGATAGACTAATTTTGAAGATCGAATCTGCAAAAAATGGTCGACCTTGGAATGAGATAGACCATTCTGATCAGGTTTGGCTCAATTTCTACTGAAACTTTTTTCGTGTTATTTGTAAATTCACAGAATTTCTGATTTGGGTTCTGGAGGTCCCTTTCTCCAGGATTTGGACTTGGTCAAAAAATATGTGACCAAAATTCAACAACTAGAGGCAGAGTTGCTTCACTTACAAAGCTCCAGTAGTTCAAAGCATGGTGAACCTGTTGACTATCTTGGATTAGACTATGCTGACCTTCTATCCAAGGATTCATGTTCGGAGGATTCTGACATTAAAAGTGTAGATACTAGTGGTAAGCAGCTTTTAGCTAATGCGTGATAGGCAATAACCATTCTGAGTATTTTTTCCTTTGCTATATATCTTTGTCTTGTTTAATTCCAATAGTATTTTCTTTCTCCAAGCCCTATGAGGTAACTAATTGGCTGATGCCAAACTTGCTGTCTAAAGGTGAGGCTGAAGTCGAGGAGAAAGAGCTTGAACATTCTTCTCTTCAAGAAAAATTGGATATGGAGCTCAAGGAGTTGGACCAAAAGCTTGAACAGAAGGAGGTAATTTTGCTAACCCTGATGCGGTTTTATAGTTACTTTCTGGCAATTCAGTAAGGAGCAGAACAATTTCTTTTGATAATACTTGCTCTTTAATTGCTGGTTCTTTAATTAAGTAGTCTTTGCTAGAAAATCAAGCTGCCTAAGCTTAATACTTTGAGAAACTTCTGGGACTTAAGAGAGGGATCTCCCTAAGATGGTGAAAGCTAGAGAGATCTAGTAATGTCCTCAGCTGTTTTGACAGAACATTCTGTATGTGCCTTTTGACTAATGACCTACTGTGCTTGAATATGTTGTCAAACTAACCTATCTGATAACATCATGATGATGCTGGTCTTTCTTAATTCTTAGTATCATTGTAATAGGTGTTATCTTTAAAGGAAAGGTGGTAGGACTTGACTAATTCGTACTTCTGTTTAAATCATCAGACAGCATTTAAGAGGGAGTAAAGATTGTAAAGTGGAGATAGGTTTATTCATTTATTAGTTTTGCAAGCTTTTTGTCCCTTTAAATTTTTTATTGGATGTAACTCTTGGGTTCTAGTGTGAACAACAATTTCAAAGAAATATATTCACTACTTGTCATTGCTGCTTAATAAAGTACTTTCTTACTTCCCTCTCCTAACTTATTGTCTCATCCACTAAAGGCTGAAATGAAGAGGTTCACGGCAGTTGATACCTCAGTTCTTAAGGAACACTACGAAAAGAAAGTCCATGAGTTGGAAAAAGAAAAGAGCGTTCTGCAGGTAAAATGCTCTATCTGTTGACACCAAAGGTTTATTCATGATTTGCCCTTGTCTTACTATTGATTTTCCACTCTGATGCAGAAAGAAATTGAAGCTCTTCAGCGCAACCTTTCTAACATTTCATCAAATTCCGATGAAAGTGCTCAAAAGCTGAAGCAAGACTATCTTCAGAAATTAAATCTTCTAGAAGCACAGGTAGGCTTATTAAATATATGCACCGCTCAGTCAAGACATTAGCTCTTAGATGCGACGATGGTTTATTATCTTTCTCTTCAACTCAATCCTCCAGCCACCTAGCAGAAGGGAAATAACAGAAACTGTGCAATGATACATACTGCCTCATAATTAATTGCATCTGCAGGTTGCTGAGTTGAAGAAGAAGCAGGATGCTCAATCACAGCTTTTGAGGCAAAAACAGAAGAGTGATGATGCAGCAAAACGTCTTCAGGATGAAATCCACAGAATTAAGTCACAGAAGGTACTAACTATTACATATATCGGGAACTTTTGAATGTAAAAGAACATTTCTTCTCATGCAGCTGACTCATCTTTCTGCATCTAGGTTCAATTACAGCAAAAGATAAAACAAGAATCTGAGCAGTTCAGGCTGTGGAAAGCATCAAGGGAAAAGGAGGTTCTTCAGGTATTATTGATTTAGTTATGAGTCTATAATTCATAATTTTATGTATGAAGCTTGCATTCGTTTTAAGCTGTAATCCTAAATTTTCTAGCTGCCCATGAAAATTCAGAAACACACCTTTCATAAATAAATTCGGTTCCTGCAGTTAGAAGTAGAATATCTGATCCTCTGTGTGTGTGTATGTGTGTATGTGTGTGCGTGCATGTGTGTGCGTGCATGCTGCCATTTTGAATTATACATTCTTTTTCATTGTTAGACTGATTAGGAAATATAACAAGTCTCTCTTACGTTTGATAGGTGTCTAACATCCCTATTTTATTTAATCATCTAATAGAGCATATTCTCTTTTAATTAACGTGCAGTGACTTTTTTCTTTGACTTTACCTGTTTTGTCTCTGTTTTTGTCCTTCTATATGAGAAACTTTGTTCATTTTCTTGCTTTTCAAAGAAGATAGACATAGCATAATATCTTGTCTCCATAGGGTACACTTCCTTTATTGCTGCGAAGTTCATTTTTTTGTGACTAACTTTGTCATGTGTTGTCTCAACAGCTTAAGAAAGAGGGAAGAAGGAATGAATATGAGATGCATAAGCTCATGGCACTGAACCAGAGGCAAAAGATGGTAAAGATTTCCTCTTGGAGTTTGTTAACCATGCAGCTTGGAAAGTATTACATGGCTTACCTTTAAATGGTATACAGGTGTTGCAGCGGAAAACTGAAGAAGCTGCAATGGCCAGTAAACGACTTAAGGAGTTGCTAGAGTCTCGAAAAACATCACGTGATATGGCAGGTCATGCTGCTAGTGCCGCAGGATTCCAGGTATCGGTGCCCAGAAGGAGTTACTTTTGCATATGTTTTTCATCATAAATTGTTTGCCATTTAAAACTATCTTCAAATCCTTCTACAGAGAATTTACAAGACCATTCTTCTTGTTCATAGAATCTATCATCAAAGACCTTCCTTGGGAACCTAAACTTTTACAACCAGTTAATTATTTGTTTTGTAATACAGGCATTGATGCAAGCAATTGAACATGAACTTGAAGTTACTGTACGGGTGCATGAAGTGCGATCCAAATATGAGCGTCAGATGCAAGAGTAAGTTCGTCAATTCTTTATGATTGGATGAACTTGTCATACAAAAACACTAATTATCACTAACGAGGCTTTAATGATAATTTGTGAACTTTTTTAATCTTAGACCCTTTTATTGTTTATTGGGTTTAACCGTCAAATTTTTCTATTTAGCACTTGAAAGTTTTTAGGTTGTTTCCTTTCTGCCCAGATTGTATGCATGTACTATTTTCAATCTTTTGCATTTAAGGGAATCCATTTTTTTTTTGGATAGTATCAATCAACTACTGGCTGATCTCACCATTTGATGCATCTTCGAAGTCCTCCTGTAGTGGGAAGGTGCAATCAGGACATCAATGACTTATGCATAATATAGATGCATAAATTAGAGCTAAGGTGCTGAGGGTCTATTGGAAACAGCCTCTCTACCTTCACTAGGTAGGGGTAAGGTTTGCTTACATACTACCCCCAGACCCCACATGTGGGAATATAGCTGGTATGTTAGATGTTGTTGTTGTAAATTAGAGCTGAGGTGATGGTAGAGATAGTAGCATTAGGAGTTGCAGCATTTGAAATGTTCACAAGTGATCAATCAACTTGGCAGTTAGGGCCCCTAGGGCTTAGTTCAGGTCACAAGGGTTGAGGGACTTGTGAATTGGTCATAGGTTCGAGCTCTGCGCAATGCGAAGTAAGCCTGATATTTAAGTGGAGAAGGATAGAGGGGCAGATTCATTATTCCCGAGTTTCTGAGGCTGTTGTTGGTCCTAAGGGTTGACCCTAAACAGATTTCTCGGTTATTAAAAAATAATCAACTTGGCAGCTAGGACAGTTGACATCTTTATGTTTCTGAGAGCTAGCATTTGGTGAGTGGTGCAATGTCTGGGTTTTATATCATGTAAAGTTCATGCGATGATCGTTGGGACTGGGATTTGTTTTCTTTTTACTTAACACCCATATCACATAGTAATACCAAGATGATCTCTTACTTTGTTGGGGAAACACGAATTGAATTGGCCTGTATTTGTTCTGTCCATGGGTATCTAAATGGACAAGATTCCATTCTTACCAACCACCCACTTCACCATTCTAGATACACCAATCTTAGCTCCTTCTTGGTAGTCCGATAAGGTAGAAACCTATGTTCAGTCAATTACTCTCTCCTTGCCAAAAAATATTCAGTCATATTCAGTCAATTACTCTCTCCTTGCCAAAAAATATTCAGTCAATTACTCTCTGCATTTGGAAACTATATCAAGTCTTAACTTGCCAAGATTGGTGCAGGATATGAAGGCTCAGCAATGGCTATGATCTTTGAATATTTCATGTTTTTTTTGTATAAATTTCATTTAGTGATTAAAGATCAGTATATAAAAGTTAGATTCAGAGTGTAGTATATTTTATAGCATTGACACCAAGGATTCAGGGATTCAGTTTCTCAACACACTATTTCATATTCCATATTTCTATTAGCAGTGGTATTTCTTCAGTATTTGTTACATAGCTTGGATATCAGAGATAGCAGTGCTCTTTATTAAATAAATAAACTAATAAAAAAAAACATTAAAATTAGATATAGTAGTGCAACTTTTGTTTCTTTTGATAATTTTATGTGATATTTTGAACTGCAGGAGATCAAGAATGGCCAATGAGCTTGCAGAGTTGAAGTTGCAAAACTTGAGGTAAAACTTTTAATGGCAGTAATTTCTTTCAAGATTCGTTCTGAATTTACATTGTGTATGGCCTTATTAACATAATTACTCCTATGTAATTGCTTTCACAGTGATTGCATGTCTCCGAGTGTAAGAAGTTCCAGGATAAGTGCACTTGAAAACATGCTTGCCACTTCATCTAGCACACTTGTTTCCATGGCATCACAGTTGTCGGAAGCAGAAGAGCGTGAACAACGGACCTTTAGTGGTAGGGGAAGATGGAACCAAGTTCGGTCTCTTGCTGATGCAAAAAATATTATGAACTTTTTATTTAACCTCACATCATCTTCTAGGTAAATGCATTTAAAATTTGCAGGTTTTTGCTGATGCTAACTTTCCTGAAACAGATTGTAACTGTTGTCTTGGTCTTGGTTTCCCCTAGATGCCAGCTAAGGGATAAAGAAGTTGAATGCAGAGAAAAGGATGCTGAAATCATGGTGTCGAAGGAAAAAGTCGTAAATTTGGTCAAACAGTTAGCGTCGCAAAAGAGTGAACTGAGACAGCTAGAGTTGCAAAATAGTGAACTGATTAAGCAGGAGAAGTTGATGGTCAGTACATTTTTTAATCGAATTAGCATAATTGTTTATTTTTCAAGTCTAGGCACTTGCTTGACCTTAAGTATTGAGTTTATTAATTGTTGAATCTTTTACTAAGGCGAGTTTTAATATTGTCAAGGTTTCTTTAATAAGGAAAGTCTTTATGTTTGAAGTCCCTGCACTCTTTTTTTTCACTATTATTTTCCCTGGGAGGTTTGCGAGATATAAGCTATTTTTATACAGAGTACAGATGTTGAAGGAATAAACATCTCTTGTTTAGCAGGAACTGATGAATATGAAAGAGTTTAAGTGGAGAATGTTTTTTGAGCAATGCATCGTCTTCATCTTAATTTGCTTAAATTTGCCGGTCTTTTTGCATTTGCATCAAACCAGACCTGAGTAGCATACTTTGTTATGTCTGTGCCAATTGAGTTACCAAGAAAACACGTTTACAAGTGCCTACTGAATAACAGAAACTTCATACTGTATCTTCCTACATGTTGGGAATAGGGGGACATGAATATAGATTGTAATTCTACTTCCTGTGCAAGTTGGTAGTCTTCAGAAAAGTATAAAAGTTACAGATGTTTGATTGGTGAATGTGCTGCATTACTGACAAGAGTTTGTTTTCTGCTCTTGATATGACCTTTACCTTCTCAATTGGGATTGTGACAGAATTTAAAAGCATAATATTTCATATTCCTGCATTAAATTGTTTTCTTGTTTGGATTGCTTACAGAAATTGGCATTAGAACACCACAAGGGAAGGACAAACAACTCCGGCTCTAATGTGCAAAGTAACATTGGTCATGGTTATGACCTGAGACAAAAGGCATATATCTCGGACTCTTGAATAATTTATCAATTTTGGGTGTTCACAAATTAGGGATTGCTAACCATGTGTCTTTCTACAGGGAAACCGGAGTTCCTTACTGTACAGTGGGGGATGGAACCTAGAAGATATGGACACATCGGATTCAGACTGTGACCAGGACAGAACTGACACTGATTATGGTACATGCTGTTCGTGCAGTAAAGCCTCTGAATGCAAGACATCTAGATGTGAATGCCGGGCTGTAGGTGGTTCCTGTGGGGTATCATGTGGTTGTCTCCCTAACAAATGCAGCAACAGAGTGGTATCCAAGGAAGACAACCAATTGCCCTCTTTGGATACTGTAGGTGACGAGGGAAACACATCGGAAACTGATGAAACTGAGAAGCGTCAAATGCTGGCATCTCAAGGTGCCATGCTTCTTCAGAATGCCCTTTCTGAAAAGCCTACGGAGGCAAAGGATAAGGGTGAAACAAGACGAAAGGCCCTATCGGATATTGGAAACACCTTGGTAAGCAATCCTGTAACTCTCTTTTTTCAGTTTTTTTTCTTGGCTAGAAGCATGTATGCTGATCTATTCAAGTTCCTTCTACAGAATAATGTGGATTCTTGCAATTTACCTTTTCTTACTTCTGCAATCCTACAGGCAAAATCAAAAGCACCAAAACCTGACAAGCGGAAGAAATGGGGGAAATCTGTTATCCAACTTGTTCCTGCTCCTACAGCAAGTAATGCAGATGCCCCAATAAAACCATCCCAACCGGGCAGTGCTGATGCATCAGTAACAGAAAACAAGGTTAATGAGATTGATAGTACTTCTCCATTAAAACTACCTAGATCCATGCGTTCTGCGTTAACAAATGGAAACAACACTTTGAGAGAGAGGAATTCTGAGACTAGTGATCCATTTGACCTGATAACACATCCAGCTTCTGCTAGAAGTCCTCACAGGCCGGCAAACACATCGGATGGAAAAGAAAATTGAGTGAATGAGTTCTGTATTTTTTCGACTCAAATTGTATGTATAGGTTGATTACATGAAGTTTGATCACGATGTTATGCCACTTGTTTTTCTTTTTTAATGGCTAATCTTTTCCTTACCCGAAAAAGAGTTGCCTCGATTGATTGGGAGGTCCTGATCTTTGTAGTAGGTCACTGGATGCTCTAATCTGAAGAGCGTCTCTGTAGTGATTCTCCAAACTTACTCCAATATTTAAGTGAAATTGATTGTTTTTTCAGTGTGAAGAAGCTCAAGTTTTATTTCACATGAAGCATAACACCTAGTTTTTGTGCACGTTAAAAACTAGTTTTGGAAAATCAATGTTCGTAAAATATCTCAAGGGAAGTTAGTCTGATTTCTAGTAATCTGGTAAATTTTGTAGTTTTGACTTCTTGCTATCTGATACTATAGATAGCCATGGTGAAGTATTGTAGAAAAAAAATCTGAGTTCCAATAATTTATATCTCATACAGTAATAAAATTCTACTTTGGTTGTCAAAACACAAGCACCATTTGAAATAATTTTCTATTCATTCAACATAATATTTTTTTTGATTGCTCTCAATTACTAGTATTACATAAATACATCTCTAGTGAGATTACAAAATTCTGTTAGGGAAACAGTAGCTAGCAATCGACCAAGGTCTCCAAAATTCTTACAAGCTGCGACGAGCTCTCCAAAATTAACTTTCTCTGCTGATATTAAGCTTATCAATCCAGTAATCAAGCTGACCAGCAACGCATTCTGAACCAGTGGAGCCATATGATCTGAATTTCTTTATTGAATTTTCAACCCCCAGAAACTCGTAGACATCCTTGTCAAATACCGGACTTAGACTGTTCAACTCGTCAAGGCTAAGGTCTTGAAGCTCACAGTTTCTGGAAACACACAAAGCGACAGACCTCCCAACTATGTCATGAGAAGTTCTGAAAGGTATTCCCTGCAAGAAAAATCCCAACTTCATCATCATTGAGAGAGAAAAGCTAATTATTCTACAAATAACTGATTAACTGCTGCAACAAACTAGGAAAGTGACGAGTTTATTAGTCAACCCAGAGGTATGTACTAATTTGTAAATCCACGATGGGAACAAAATGCCAAGGCTACTTAGTTGGAAAAGGAAGGCCTATGTTTGATGCACAATTTGTAAAAGACGTTCTGGATACTTGAGGATGCTCAAAGGGGACTCCAAATGAAAACCTCGTATTCGATTATCTGAACTGAAGCCTCAATTTGAGTAAAGCCAAAAGCCATTCAGTTAAATTGTTCTTAATACAACAGAAATGTAAGAGATTGATTCATTAGGAAAAATTTGGCAAAAGTTTCCTTCTGTCATGGGCTAAAAGCCACTTCAGCACAAGAACTACTTCATTTACACTTGTCATCTATCTCCTGACTCCTAAGTGCTGTAGTTTTAGAAAGCCACTAATAATGATATATCAAAGTAACAAGGGAAAAACAAGTCAAGGATCCAAAAATCACTTGCCTTTTTCACAAGGTAATCAGCGAGCGTAGTGGCATCAAGATGACCAGCCGGTAGAGCCTTTTGTATTCTCTCTCGGTTAAAGGCAACATTCTGTGCAAACTCTGCTGAGACCTCAAGCATCCCAACTATTGTCTTGACACTGTCAAATACGGGCTCCTTATCTTCCTATTTAACATAAAACGAGGAAAAATAACTAAAAGTGAGAATTATGCAAAAACAGAAAATATTGTCAAAATGTATATATGTGCATTCTGAGGAAGACGTGGTGTAACAGGAACTTCCTAAGAAGTGAAACTGCTAATGGAATTTTTTCTGAGCATCTAGACTATTGTTGGTGTAGAGTTTCCAGGAAAGCACTATACCTGCAAATCCCGGTTGTACGCATGAGGAAGTCCCTTGCACAACACAAGAAGTGAAACCAAGTCCCCTATGACTCTAGCAGATTTTCCACGAACAAGCTCCATTGGATCTGGGTTCTTCTTTTGAGGCATTATACTGCTTCCAGTGGAAACAGAATCACTAGGGGTCAAGAAGCCAAATTCTTCAGATGCCCATAATACCCATTCTTCACCCAGGCGAGAGAGATGGACAGCAGTGATGGAATTAGCAGAAAGAAGCTCCAGCACAAAATCTCGATCGGACACTGCATCAATGCTATTGCACATAAACATTGTTACCATTAAAGAAAAATCCAGACGTCAATTGCATAAAAGAAACTAATGCAATGCAGATTATCAAACTCAGAATAGTAATGGTATTTTGTCAAGTCTATTAAAAAAAGTCAAAGGACAGAGAGGATTTACAGAGCTAAGTTACAACAGAAGCATCAGACGACTGTAACATTAAGGGGTCGTTTAGTTGGGAAACAAGTTATCCCAGGATTGTTATTTCACCCTCCCATAGGGATAAAAATAACACTACTAATCCCGGGATTAGTTATAACGCAATTTTATCCTAACCAAACGTGGGATAAACTCATCTCAAATTTAATCCTGGGATAAATTATCCCTTATCCCTCGTACCAACCCTAAGGGTTTCTTCTTCCAAAAAATCTCGTGGACCACATCCCATTCGCTCATTAGTTTATTGACGTCAATTAGCTTGAGGCTTCTGCTTATCAGGGCTAAATGTTCCTTGAGTTCCTTCAATATCATAAATCAATTAAGGAATCTTCTTCAGTTACTGCTTTTGCCGGGCCAGATAAGACATGTCTTATCACCTCTTCAAATAAATGGGTGATTGACTCAGGTGTCACAAATTACATGACAGGTAATCCAAATATTTTTTCTAGCTTTCGATCACACAAAGCACCCTCTTCAGTTACTGTAGCTGATGGAACAACATGTAGCAGTGTTGGATCTGGGACTGTTAAACCCACTTCCTCTATTACCCTGTCATCTGTATTAAGTCTACCAAACTTGGCCTTTAATTTGATTTCTGTTAGTAAAATCACCAAAGACCTTAATTGCTATGTAGCGTTCTTTCCCAATCATTGTTTGTTTCTTGATCTTACGACGAAGCAAATTATTGGTAAAGGGTATTTATCCGGTGATCTCTATATCCTTAATGAATTGGAGCCACAGTCTATTGTATGCTCTAGTATCGTGTCTCCTTTTGAAGCACATTGTCGATTGGGGCATCCCTCTTTACCTTTGTTGAAGAAGCTCTGACCTCAGTTTCAGAATATTTCTTCATTGGATTGTGAGTCATATCGATTTGCAAAACATCATCGCATCTCGTTAGGTCCAAGGGATAACAAGCAAGCTGAGTCAACTTTTGAGTTAGTTCATTCTGATGTTTGGGGACCATGTCCTTTTGTTTCTAAAACTGGACATAAGTATTTTGTCACTTTTGTAGATGATTTTTCCCGAATGACTTGGATTTACTTTATGAAGAGTCGCTCTGAAGTGTTTACTCACTTTTCTGCCTTTTGTGCTGAAGTCAAAACTCAATTCAATGCTTCGGTGCGTATTCTAAGGAGTGATAATGCTAAAGAATACATGTCAGAGTTATTTCAATCCTACATGAGACAACATGGTGTACTACATCAGTCTTCATGTGTTGATACACCCTCTCAAAACGGAGTTGCTGAAAGGAAGAATAGGCATCTACTTGAGACAGCTCGGGCACTTCTGTTCCAAATGAAAGTTCCTAAACAGTTCTGGGCTGATGCGGTCTCCACGGCTTGCTTTTTGATTAATCGCATGCCATCTACTGTGCTTGGAGGTAATATGCCTTACAGTATTCTTTTTCCAAATAAGTCATTATTTCCTGTGGAACCTAAGGTGTTTGGAAGCACATGTTATGTTCGAGATGTTCGACCATCTGTCACCAAGTTGGATCCTAAGGCATTGAAGTGTGTTTTTCCTGGTTATTCCCGCCTTCAGAAGGGGTATCGGTGTTATTCTACTGAACTTGGCAAATATCTGGTGTCAATTGATGTGGTGTTTTCAGAGACTATACCATTCTTCTATGCACCTCCCGTCTCTACTAGTCAGGGGGAGGAAGATGAGTGGCTAGTATATCAGGTTACCCGTACTTTGACAGAACAATCAGATGATGTTCCTTCATCTCCTAGCTCTTCTATCGAGCACCAATCGACTATTGTGCCTTCAACACCTGCTCCAACTGTGTTAGCAAGACCACCAATTGTTCAAGTTTACTCGCGCAGGCGAGAGACAAATGATACGTCTCCTGCACCAGTTCCTTCGTCATCTGTTCCTCTTCCGCCTGATCCTCTAGAAGACCTTGACCTTCCCATTGCTTTACGCAAAGGTACACGCACTTGCAAATCCACATATTCTATTGCTAATTTTGTTTCCTACGACCACTTATCCCCCGCATCTAGATCTTTGATTGCGTCTCTAGACTCTATTTCTATACCCAAAACGGTGAAAGAGGCTTTGAATCATCCTGGATGGCCTGAAGCAATGCTTGAGGAAATACATGCCTTAGAGGAAAACCATACTTGGGATTTAGTGAATTTACCTAGTGGAAAGAAAGCAGTGGGATGCAAATGGGTCTTCACGGTCAAAGTTAATCCAGATGGCTCTGTGGCAAGACTTAAGGCCAGACTTGTGGCCAAAGGGTATGCTCAGACTTATGGAGTGGATTATTCAGAGACATTCTCTCCGGTTGCCAAACTTACTTCTGTCCGTTTGTTCATTTCTCTAGCGGCTTATGAGAATTGGCCTTTGCATCAATTGGATATTAAGAATGCATTTCATCATGGTGATCTTCATGAAGAGGTGTATATGGAGCAACCACCTGGTTTTGTTGCTCAGGGGGAGTATGGAAAGGTCTGTCATTTAAAGAAGTCTTTATATGGCTTGAAGCAGAGTCCCCGGGCTTGGTTTGGTAAATTTAGTGAGGCAGTTCAAGAATTTGGGCTAAAAAAGAGCAAATGTGATCATTCAGTCTTCTACGGGCAATCAACAGCTGGATCATATTTTCCTTGTCGTATATGTTGATGACATTGTGATTACAGGAAGTGACTATTCAGGAATCTCTTCTCTCAAGTCTTTCTTGCATACTAAGTTTCATACAAAAGACTTGGGACAACTGAAATATTTCTTGGGAGTAGAAGTAACTAGAAGCAAGAAGGGAATTTTTCTATCTCAGCGAAAGTATATTTTTGACTTACTGGCAGAAACTAGTAAGTTGGCTGCCAAGCCTTGCAGTACTCCAGTGGTTCCTAATTTGCATCATATGAAAGATGATGGCGAGCCATTTAATGATCCGGATAGATACAGGAGGTTAGTTGGGAGATTAAACTATCTCACTGTGACTCGTCCAGATATTGCTTTTGCAGTAAGTATGGTTAGCCAATTCATGTCCGCGCCCACAATCAAACATTGGGAGGCTTTGGAGCAAATCCTATGTTACCTAAAAGGAGCTCCTGGACTTGGCATATTATATAGCAACCACGGGCATTCCCGCATTGATTGTTTTGCAGATGCAGATTGGGCTGGATCCAAGATTGACAGAAGATCTACTACTGGATACTGTGTATTTGTTGGTGGAAACTTGATATCATGGAGAAGTAAGAAACAGAATGTTGTATCTCGGTCCAGTGCAGAATCAGAGTATAAAGCTATGGCATAATCAACATGTGAGATAATGTGGATACACCATCTTTTAACTGAAATAGGGTTGAAGCATCCTACTCCATCAAAGCTCTGGTGTGACAATCAAGCTGCGCTCCATATTGCCTCAAATCCAGTGTATCATGAAAGAACCAAGCATATTGAAGTTGACTGTCATTTTATTCGTGAGAAAATTCAAGAGAGCTTGATTTCCACTGCCTACGTGAAGACAGGAGAGCAACTAGCTGATTTGTTCACTAAAGCATTGAATGGTACTCGAATTGGTTACCTTGGTAACAAGCTGGGCATGATCAACATATATGCTCCAGCTTGAGGGGGAGTGTTATAGAATGAATCTAGACACTTATTATAGGATGAATCTAGACACTTATTATAGAATGAATGTAGACTCTTTCTTAGTAGTACATAAATAGCAGATTTGTAGGAATCTCTTTTATTTCTTTTAGCATCTAATGTACATGTATTTATATTGCTCACCTCTTGGAATGAGAACACAAGTTATTCTTTCTATTTCGTTCACAGGTAGCAATATGTCTCTATCAATTATGTCTTCATTCTCTAAATAACAAGAATAGTACACTACAACTCCTGCTCTTAACCCCCCCCCCCCCCCATGCAACAATCCTTTCTGAAGAAAAGGGAAGAGAATTACATCTGGAAGACAAGACAAGTCTTCCCCCAAAGATCATTTGCTTCAGCTGGATAGCCCTTAATGAATTTTACCTTAACAGGAGGTATGCCAATTGTTGGCAAATGTTTTATATGCCAGCAACATTCAGAGTCCAACAGAGACCTTTTGCTACATTGGTCAGGTGACTCAGACATATGGTGCATGTTTCTTTCTATCTTTGGTCTCAGTTGGGTCATGCCACAAAGCATCAGAGAAGTCTATGAATGCTGGTCTGGTTGGAAAGTTGATAAAGTCATCAGGAGAGTCTGGCAGTATCTTTTGGTGTGTCTGGACAGAAAGGAATCATAGATGTTTTGATGGGATATCAACTCCAACACACACACTTAAAGCTAGATGTCTCTTTTGGTTATTTAGTTGGTAGTATTTAGCCCCTGTAGATTGCCATATTAACTTTTTGGATTTTGTCAGCTCTTTTGCTTTGGCCTAGTACTTTTTTTTTTTTTTTTTTTTTTTTTTGTATCAAAGCTGACTCTTTCCCTCTCTCTTGTACTTCTTGCATCTTCTTGATGCCTTTTCTATAAAACTCACTACTTCATCAAAAAAAAAGGGAAGAGAAAGAAAAGGCAGTACATCTGTAACTACAAGTAGAAGTACCCAAAGGTTGCAAGTTCCATTGGTATTAATCATATAATTGTACGCAATAAATCGTAGATTAGTACCTGTTCCTCATGGGCGCAGCGAATCCCAATGCATCAGAAGTCATAAACCTATCAATGGGAAGACCAGTACCAGCTAATGCACATGCACCTAGAGGGCAGAAATTCAGCCTTGTTCTACAATCTAACAAACGGCCAGCGTCACGCTCAAGCTACAACGAAATCATTCTTCTGTTGTCAGCAATATGTAGGTTTAATATTCTTAAACTCCAGCACAGCTAAATGAAGCTATTGAACTAGCAGACTCACATGAGATCCAAAGGGAAGAACAACAAAGCAAGTATAGAAAGCAGTAACATATATAATACCACTTGGCACTGAAAAGGATCTTCTCCTTAGGAGAGGAGAAAAACAAAGTTCTTTATAAATTTCCAAAACAAATTAGAAGGAAAAAGAGGTAAAGGGAGAAAGAAAAGGAAAACAGCTAAAAAACAATGGTTGACCAATTTGCACAACATCGTCAAGAAATGACCAGATACTTCCTTCACAGAAATTATAGTCTACAATTATGTTGAGGGCCTCATTGTAACAAGCAAGTGAGAGGTACACTTGCCAATGGAGCAAAAAGGTCCTCAAAACAAGTAGGAGAAAATGCTCCACGTGGTATTGTCAATGAAAAATAGATTTTTCTTTTTGAAAGATCTGATACTCCGTCAGCAAGCTAATTCACAATTTCAAATGGACAAGTTTTAACTATTTCAAAATAAATAGAAGTCTGTGAGGTCAAAAGACAATAAATTTCGAAGGGAAATGGATGTAAATGTTTGTGGTATTGTCTGAGGCTCCACTTGTCACAAGCAAGGATTGAAAAAAAAATCTCTTGTCATGAATAAACAAGAGTTTCAAGTAATCAATCTATCAACACTTCTTAACAAAGTCCAAAAGGGAAAAGTTCCTAACGATGCTGGAGTTCTCACTAACAATATGAAACCATAGAAATGCTCTCAGACACATTTCCCGAGACTAACTCTCTGTTAGCCTACACTTTGTTTTAGACAACTGTTTCAGGGAGGAATTCCGGCAGCTTCTTTGGTCGGAATTAGCATATTATTGTTACTCATTTATCTTTGTCCGGCTTAAGATGACTGAAGATACGATATATTTTACAGTGGGTTTTAAATCTTATGACATTATCAAGAATGAAACCAGAGATGGGACTTGGTTCGAGTGGATGGAACGTGGTAAGAATCTGATCAGGAGAACAAATTTTAGCTGGAAGACGATGGCGTGGTTGTGCGGTACTCTCAAAGAAGCCTCAAAAGTGAGAGGAAACTTTGTCAAAAGATGGAAATTCCGTGATCACCTCTCAGGGTTATTTTGTTCGAGAAACTATAACAAATATGGACGTTATATAACAATCATTAATGTTCAAGGAAGAAGGAGATCAGTTATTATTGTCCCTGAAATGTCATTCAATACAGGTTGGGTGGATATAGCAGTTAAGATTGTAAGGTTCATTAATCACAACATTCAGAAATCAGTTACAAATCCTTCCAGAACTATAGAGGAAGGCCTTAAATATTCTGACACTATCAGAAGGAGTAAATGGATTTCCAGGGAAATAAATGCAGCTGTAGTCCAGGAAAAGCGAGGAGTTATATGCATTTCAGGAGAGAGTAATCACACCCAAAACGAATTGCTTAACAGGAGTATAGTTGGGAGCATCCCTGAAGGAATTATTGATATCCCTACTCTCTCAGACGAATTCGTCGTTGGGAAGCAAGCACATGGAGTCAATATTTATGAGATGGGACATAATCGGTTTCTCTTTGAATTCTCTTCGAAGACAACTGCTGAGCACGTCCTGAAAGGTGAATGGTTCTGGAAAATGCACAAGGTCCATCTACAATGGTGGACACCAACAGTAGGCTCTATTCCAAGTAGTGAAAAATTAAACCATGTGTGGATAAGGCTCGCTGGTCTGCCTATCCAGTTATGGTCTCATAAAGTCTTCAAGGAAGTGGGTGATTATTGCGGTGGTTGGTTACAAACAGAAGAGGAGACAGAGCTCAGAAACCACTTAAAATGGGCTAGGGTAAAGGTGAGAGGGGATGGGGAATCAGTGAAGGTGGGATTCGAAGGGTTAATTTATCAGATTCAGGTGTGGTGTGAGGCACCAGTGAGAACTTCCGCCGGAGAAGGAGGAGGAGAGAAGGCTTCGGACCGCTGGACTGTAGAGGATGAATATGTGTCAGGGAGGGGGGCTCTAGGTAAAGACGTGACAGGGCACGTGGGTTCTTCTACAGCGGCAGAGATACAGGCTGTTCCACAAATTAAAATTTTGGAATCCACACGTGACTTCTAACGTGGGAGAAAAGCTCAAGAATTGGTCCCAGTTCAGAAGTTAATAGCCCGTTTGGCCAAGCTGCAAAAATCAGCTTATTTTGAGAAGTGCTTTTTTTCAAAAGTGCTTTTCTCAAAAGTACTTTTGGTGAGAAGCAGTTTTTGTTTGGCTAATTAGTTTGAAAAGCACTTCTGAGCAGCAATTAGTGTTTGGCCAAGCTTTAAAAAACTGCTTCTAAGTGTATTTTTCTCAAAAGTGCTTCTAAAAAAAGTGCTTTTGGAGCGAAGCTACTTTTTTCTGCTTCTCCAAAACTGCTTCTGCTTCGCCTCAAAAACACTTTTTTTCCTTCCAAAAGCTTGGCCAAACACCTCAATTTTTGGCCAAAAGTGCTTTTGGCAAAAAAAAAAAAAGCACTTTTGGCCAAAAAGAAGCTTGGCCAAACAGGCTATAAGTCAGTTAAAAAGCTCCTTGGGCCCAGATTTGTTGGCCCAAAGCTTTTCAGATTTTTTAACACATGAGGGCCTCCAA
The DNA here is from genome assembly GCF_001879085.1 of Nicotiana attenuata. NCBI lineage: Eukaryota > Viridiplantae > Streptophyta > Magnoliopsida > Solanales > Solanaceae > Nicotiana > Nicotiana attenuata. The sequence goes on along the minus strand of NW_017670405.1, from coordinate 529,069 downwards.
TATGAGCTCAGGCCCGATTCCTTTATGGAAGAATTAATTGCAAATTCTGCTGCTACGCTATCAGCCTCATTAGCGATACAGAATGTAACAGACACAAGAGATAAAGAGAGAGAAAAAGCCTCAGAAAAAAAAAGAAGGGGATGAAGAAGAACAAAATATCAAGTCCAATGAAGAAAATTCCATGACAGTTTTTGAAGAATGTGGTAATTCTCTCAAAACTTCAGAAGGAGAGAACATGCAGACAAGTGAAGGAAGCAAAGAAGTGGGCTGGGTAATTGAAGATGCACAACCTCTGAACTTACAACATGTCCAGAATTCGAAGCATCACTATGGGTTCATCAGAATATAATCCGGCTTAGTAAAGAATTTGGAGTGGATTTCCGAGGATGCGAGAAAGAAGCATTAGAGTTATTCATGAAGATTGATGAGAAGAGGCAAGCAAAAAAAGAACCTTCAGATATGCAGATGACAGAAACTCCAAAAAGAAAAGTTTCTAAAGAAGTAAAGAACCTAGATATTGGGAGCAAATTCAAGAGCAATGGTACCAGAAGTAGGGGGGGGGGGGGGGGAATTATTATTATTCATGATCAATGAAGGTGAATATTGTCTCATGGAATGTGAGGGGGCTAAATCGATACAGGAAAAGATTGCTGATCAAGAGTTTGATTCACAGTTGGAAAGCAGATGTTTATTGCTTCCAAGAATCCAAGGTAGAAGGGGATATTAGGGAAATTATTAAAGAACTTTGGGCAAATAGATGGGGAAAGTTTGCACAATTGGAAGCTAGTGGGACTAGAGGGGGAATTGTAGTACTTTGGGATAGCAGAACTTGGGAAGGGGAGGTCAGTAGTTTAGGTGCTTATTCAATTACTTGTAAATTCTCTGGTAAATCTCAAGATTTTTCTTGGCATTTATCTAGTGTGTATGCTCCAAACGATAGAATAGAAAGAGAAAAAGTTTGGTGGGAGTTGGCTGGTGCTAGAGGTCTTTTCTCTGGGCCTTGGGTGGTTTGTGGGGATTTTAACACTGTTAGATTCCCATCAGAGAAGAAGAACTGCAACACAATTAATAGGGCTATGACTGAGTTCTCAGAGTTCATTGAGGACATGGAATTGGTGGATCTTCAACTGGCAGGAGCGACATACACATGGAGGAAAGGTGATAGGCATGATATAGCAGCAAGATTGGATAGGTTTTTGATCTCAGAGGACTGGAATGAAGGTTTCAGAAACATCAAACAGACTACACTTCATAGAATCATATCTGATCATACACCCCTGATGCTTCAATGTGAAAATTGGGAACCTGTTAGGTCTTATTTTAAGTTTGAAAATTGGTGGCTGCAAACTGATGGTTTCAAAGATAGAATTAAGGGATGGTGGGAGTCTTTTATCTGTGAAGGGAGGCCTGATTTTATTTTAGCTTTTAAATTGAAAGCTTTGAAGGAGAAGCTTAAAGAATGGAGCAAAACCATTCAAGGAAATCTGGAATTACAAAAAGCAAATATTCTCAATCAACTTGCAGAATTGGAAGAGTTACAGGATCAAAGGAACTTGAATGAAGAAGAAATCTACACAAAAACTGCCTTATCAATGGAATTTGAGGAGATTGCTAAACAAGAGGAGGTGGCTTGGAGACAAAGATCCAGAGCTCTTTGGTTGAAACAAGGTGACAAACAAGGTGACAGGAACAGAAAATTTTTTCACAGAACTGCAAATGCTCATAGAAAATATAATAATATTGATCACCTGATAGTGGAAGGAGTTGCTGTGGAGAATGCTGTAGACATCAAAAGAGAAATAGTAACATTCTACCAGAAGTTGTATACAGAATCAGAGGTGTGGAGACCACAAGGTAATATTAGGGATTGCCCTATGATTACCCCAGAGGAGAATCAAATGTTGCAAAGTCCATTTGGTGAACAGGAGATATGGGAAAGTGTTATGTCATGTGCAGGGGATAAAGCTCCTGGACCGGATGGTTACTCTATGGCTTTCTTTAGCCATTGCTGGGAAGTGATTCACAATGAAGTAGTAGCGGCTGTTCAAAATTTCCATGCGCAAGGAATATTTGAAAAAAGCTTCAATGCTACCTTCGTAGCACTGATACCTAAGAAGGTTGGAGCTAAGGAGCTGAGAGATTTCAGGCCTATCAGTCTTATTGGTAGCGTCTACAAAATCATCTCAAAGTTGTTAACAGAGAGACTTAAGAGAGTGGTGAATAAATTGGTGGATACACAACAGATGGCCTTCACAAGAGGCAGGCAAATTATGGATGCTATTTTAATAGCAACTGAATGTGTAGATACAAGAACCAAAAGCAAAGAACCTGGGATATTATGCAAATTGGATGTTGAGAAGGCATATGATCATTTAAATTGGAAGTTCCTACTGGGTACTCTCATGAAAATGGGCTTTGGAGAGAGATGGATTAATTGGGTCAAATTTTGTATTAGCACGGTCAAATTCTCAATACTAGTTAATGGTTCTCCAGCTGGATTCTTTCCTTCTCAAAGAGGTTTGAGACAGGGGATCCCCTGTCCCCCTTCCTCTTTATCATTGCCATGGAAGGTCTAAATCATATGTTAGAGACAGCTAAAATCAACAACTTAGGGGTTTCAAAGTGAGTTCCAGGGTTGGTAGCAATTTGGTGATATCTTATCTTCAATATGCCGATGATACATTGATCTTTTGTGAAGCTGATAAGAACCAACTGATGATGCTGAGGGTGATCTTCATTCTTTTCGAAGCCACATCTGGATCACACATTAACTGGAACAAAAGTTTAATATATTCGGTTAATGAGGTGGAAGAAATTCATAGCTTAGCTGGAATTCAGGGAGGAAGGATTGGGGAGTTGCCAACAGTCTATTTGGGGATGCCTTTAGGGGCCAAGAGTAAGTCAAAGGGGATATGGAATGGGGTGTTAGAAAAATGTGAGAAGAAGCTGGCAAATTGGAAAAATCAGTACCTATCTTTTGGGGGGGGGGGGGGGGGGGGTTAGGAGTTGGATTCTAATTAATTATGTGCTTGATGCAATGCCTACTTATATGATGTCTCTTTTTCCCATTCCAGCAAATGTATGAAAAGGATAGAGGCATTGCGAAGAAACTTCTTATGGCAAGGTAACAGTGAAAATAGAAAAATCCATTTGTTAAATGGTGTCTCTTTAGCTAGCAAAAGGAGGGGTCTGGGATCAGATTGAAGTCAGACAAGCTTGATGATGAAATGGCTTTGGAGATTTGCAGCAGAAGATCAGCCACTATGGAAACTTGTGATTAAAGAAAAATATGAGATGGAAGGAGAATGGACAACCAAAGTAGTTAATAGTCCATATGGGATTAGTCTTTGGAGATCTATTAGAAATTTGTGGCCTAAAATGATGATCAAGTCTAGAGTCAGAGTTGGGGATGGAATGAAGATATCCTTCTGGGAAGACAATTGGCTAGGTCAAGGAGCTCTGAAACAACTTTTTCCAGACATTCACTTCCTAAATCAACAGCAAGCAGCAACAGTTGGAGAGGTATGGGCAAACCAAGGTTGGAACTTAACCTTCAGAAGACTTCTAAATGATTGGGAGATTGGCAGAGTAACACAGTTCTATAATACTCTAGAGCAAGGGATTCAACTAGGAAAGACTGCATGATATGGCAAGGGCATAGACAAGGAAACTTTTTAGTTAAATCTGCCTACAAGGAGTTCAATTTCTCAAACAATCAGATTGGGTGTTGGCCATGGAAGATGATATGGAAAGTTAAGATTCCATACAAAGTTGCCTGCTTTACATGGTTATTGGCAAAAGAAGTAGTGTTGACTCAGGATAACCTTATCAAGAGAGGTTATCAACTTTGTTCCAAGTGTTACTTATGTGAACAAGAGGCAGAGACAATAAATCATCTCTTTTTACATTGTAAATGGACAACTCAGTTATGGAGGATATTCATTAGTTTGAGGGGCATCAGGTGGACTATGCCAAGAAGAATATCTAAGGTACTAGCATGCTGGAACAGCGAGGGTATCTCTTCCGGAGAGAAAGAGAGATGGAGGATTGTCCCTGCTTGCATTTGGTGGACAATTTGGGAAGAAAGAAATTAGAGATGTTTTGAGGACAAGGCCAGAAGCATCCAAAAATTGAAAATGAAATGTCTTGTCCTATTCTATTTTTGGTGTAAACAAGAGGTCTTAGAAGAACCTGAATCTATTTTTGATGTATTAGAATCCTTATGAGAAGACTAAGGACTAGGAGTTTGTTTTGATTCTTGTAAAAATGGGGAACTACACACCCTTCGTGTAGTTTGTTATTAATATACTAATATGTTACCTTCTCAAAAAAAAAAACACTTCTTCACTTACTCAGGCTTCCTATGATGATAGATGTAGCAGGTATATGACGTTATAAATGATAAATAGGCAAATTCTACTTACCTGTTCAACGTATGCTAAGAGAAGGTGTTGCAACAGAACAGGTTGTGCCCTTTGCAGATGAGTATATCCAGGAACAATAAGACCCTCATTCTGGAGAGCTAGTTTAACCAGTGCCGTCTGCAGGTTATGTTGCAAATTGTTCAATTTTGCCATTCACCATTTCTTCCCACAATATGAAAAAATATGAGAATACAAACTCATGGTTGCTGACCATATAAAGAAACTAGAGGCTATTATGTTGAACTTAATAGTGTTCCTATTGGACCTCCAAAAGATAATAATCGACAAAACAGACAAGAAAAACAAATGACCTGAAGATTCTTAATGCGTGAAATGATGCTGTCAATAGCATCACGGCACCACAAGCGAAAGTCAGTTGCAACTTGATCGTTTCTACTCCGAGCAGTGTGAAGCTTTTTGGCAGGTTCACCAACTAAATCAGTAAGTGCTGCTTCAATGTTCATATGCACATCCTCTCTATCCGTCCTCCACAAGAATTCACCTGCCTCAATTTGCCTCTCTATCTCATCAAGACCTTTTAGGATAGTATCTCTATCACTATCACTCATCAATCCCTGCAACATACAAGTAAATTACTAAATTTGCATGCATGCCTCATTCGAATAAAATAGCAAAATTAACCAGCTCGTCCACCCCCCAAAAGCAAAAACATCTCTCTCTTTTTTCACTTCTTCACTTGGTCCATTATTAGTTCACAGCTTCCCCTAAAGAGGGAAAACAAAAGGATAACATACATTTACATAAACTAGTAATTGTAGTACTCAACAGCTAAATTGTGGATGTTACAATGTAACCTACTTGATTTTCCAACAAATTAATCAACTTGTACACTAAAAACAAGTTATTGTCAGCCTCTTCTGTCATTTTCTCTTTTAGGATGACGGTGGTGACTGCACCAGCTTGTGCGCACCTCCACTATTCCACCGGGTATCTTCTATTTCTCCCACCAACACAGGTACCCGGTAACCCTGTTCATCAAGGCTTAGACAAATGGGAAGAAATCAACTATAGTATTTTCTTGTCTTTGCTGCGATTTGAATCTGAGAACTCATGGTTATCGTCCACTTTATTGATCACTAAGCCACACCATTAGGTACTAGTATCTTCTACTGTTAGCTCACAACTTCCGCTAAAGGAAGAAAAAAGTAGGAAAAACATACAAAAACTACGTATTTATAGTACTCAACTGCTGCTGTTTTATGTTTAAAAAGAGAAAATGAGGACACAACATTGATAAACCACTTCATTATCCAATAAATTAATCAACTTTTACAATAAAAGAATCAATCTTGAGCATAGCTACCCAAAAATGCAAAAGATTGATTCTTTTACTGCAAACCCAGATAAATTACAAAGTAACACACTTGATTATCCAATAAATTAATCAACTTAAAGTCTATAAAAGAATCAAGCTTGGCAATACACGTTAAAAGAAAAAATATACTAGAATTTATGTAACCCACTTGATTATCCAACAAATTTATCAACTTTAACAATTAAAAAATAAATCTTGACAATACACATTAAAAGAAAAGTTAAAAAACTAACCTGTTTAGCGAGCATAGAGGCGTGAGCTTTACTACCCATAATATCCTGTTTATATAAAGCCTTATCAAAAGAAATGGACTCAGTGAACTTCTCAACGGCATCTGTAACACTCTCCTCGAAACGGCCGCCCCATAATTTCACCTCCTTTGCAGCCGCCGTAGAAGGTGGTGGAGAGTTATTCATCTGCTGCGCGGCGCAGGTGAGCAATGCTAGGCGAGCAGTGGAGTTAGGGGAAGAGAAGGAGAGGTTTTGGGGTTTAGGAAGAATTAGGGCGTGTTTGGACGGAGAGAAAATGGTGAGGGAGATTGACGAAGAGGTTGAGGAAGAGACTAACAGTGACTCCATTGATTATCCCCCGGCGGCGCAATTCGACACCAACAGACAAACAGAACACTATAACTTAAGTGCAGCCGCACTGTATCTGGCAAAGTAGTGTGTTTTATTTCCAGGTACAAACAACTTTTAACTAAATGAACTAAGTACATTAAATTTCAAATAAATTTGTAGTAACATTTACGTTTTGAAAATTACATAAAAGTACAGCCAATCAAAAAATTTTACAAGTGTTATAGAGTCTTAATTGAATTAAAACAGTTTAGCTCCTCAGAAAGGTTAGAGAGTCCTATAAGTAAGATTTGAGAAGTATATACTATACATTTTAGTAAAAATAAACATTTCATTTCAGTTATATTGTTATGATTCAATTTTTATACAGTACATTTTGGTGGAATTGAAAAAGAGATCCCTTTCTTTATGTAGAGGAATGAGGATAATGTCGATTGATATAAATATTTGGACTGCTAGAATTATCCTTGGATTGATCAGTTTAGTGAGAAGACATGTCATTGCTACATGCATATGTGTTGTGCTCTCTCATCCCATGTATCAACAGTTTTTAATAGGAAAAATTACGCGACACGGTGAATATAAGTATATACTATTATATTTTCTATTCGTAGTTATATTTTTAAAAAAATACTGTCCGATCCGATCGCAACTTCGAATATGAAATTTCAGAGGGATCAAAATAAATATGTTCACATTTAGGTATGCATGTATATATCGAATAGAGACTCACTTACATGCATTCAAGGAGATTTTTGAATTTTATAGCATATCCACATGTAGTGCTGAAACAAGAGATTAATTGTTTTGAAATGAAACAAGAGAGCAACGAGCTCTCGTAGCCCAGTTGGTTAGAGCACCCGTTTAGTAAGCGGAAGTCTTGAGTTTGACTCAATGAGAGCATTATATTTTTCTGTATTTTCTTTTGGTTGTATTCGTTGCATGAACGAATACAGTTGACACCTGTTGTATTCATTGCGCGTCGGAATACAAGTGATGCAAGCTGGTAACAATTGAACAATATTTACGAATGACAATTAGGCAAATTATAATTACTTATGGTAATTAGGCTCTACATCGTACTAGCATTTTTTGGAAATTTCTCTTTTTATTATCAATTTTATAATAGAAACCTTTCTGATTTTTATAACCGAAGCATAGATATCATAATATATCATAAGAAAAAACAAGAAACGAAAAGAAAATGTCCGAAAATTATTGAACGCAAACGTCGTAAAACCATTTGATAGTAGTCCATGAAGTTGGGTTGCTCTAAAGATATGTCCGTAAAAATAGCAAGCCAGTTTTCGGATTGGTCATTCAAAAATAGTCAGCATTTGCAAAGTCATTGAAAAAGAGCTACTATTTTGCTGCAATACAGAAAGTTCCAGCATAATATACTGAGATCGGTACATCCGTGTATGAACTTCCAGTATATTATGCTGGAACTCCAACACGCGGAAAGTTCCAGTATAATATACTGGACTTCCAGTATACTTATGCTGTAACTCCAGTATAATACTGGAGTATTTTTCCGAATTTTGAACAGTATTTTCGTTCAGATTTATCTTTACATGAATAGTGGCTAAATTTTGATTACTTTTAAAACTGTGGTTATTTTTGAATGACCAATTGTAATTCTAGCTATTTTTGAATTTCTCCCGATATGTCCATGGGTTGGTTTAGAAGGCCCAGTTTCATTTGGGTGAAATTAAAAAATAGCCAGATTTACAAGTGGTAATTGAAAAATAGTCACAGTTTCAAAATTAATCGAAATTTAGCCACTTTTTATGTAAAGATAAATCTGAACGAAAACACTGTTCAAAATCCGGAAAATATTCCAGCATAATATACTGGAGTTCCAATATAATATACTGGACTTCCAACATAATATACTGGAGTTCAAGCATAATATACTGGTCCAGTTAATATGTTGGAAGTTCATACACATGTGCTCCAATCTCCAGTTATTATGCTGGAACTTTCTGTGTGTTGGAATTCCAGCATAATATGCTGGAAGTTCATACACATATGCACCAATATCCAATATATTATGCTAGAACTTTCCGTGTTGCAGCAAAATAATGACTATTTTTCAATGACTTTGTAAACGATGACTATTTTTCAATTACCAAATCGAAAATTGGCTAGCCCGTGCTATTTTCACAATTTCATCACAAGTTCTCAACTATGAAACATTTCTCAGCTTTGGATTGGTAGCAATTGATATGCTCAAAAGAAACATTTTAAGCAAATATAAAGAAGTAAGTACACTTCTTATTAAAGTTAGTTCATTTATTCTATTAGTGATCATACGTTATGCAACTTATAAAAAGGTCAATTTCGAGAAGAGTCAATGTTCCTCTCTGTCACACCACAAATACTGGCACATGACAAATTTACTATTGTCTTACTCTTTGTCAAAAAGAGACATATCAACGATAAATTTTTGATAGAACATGTTATTATACTCGTCCCTTAGGAAAATAAAATATGTTGAATAAGATTAGAAGAATGTTGAAAGAGTTCTAACTTTTCCAATAGAGAAGAGGAGAGCAAAATTTAATCAAAGTAACCATCTTCATTCTCTCCCAAAATCATATCTATCTTGTTAAAACTCTATTGTATTCATAAGTTTCAAGGAGTTCTCCATCATTTAAGTTACAAAAGTATAAAATTATTAAGTTGCCACATGTACTTTAATTTGTTAAGTTCCAGTATTTAAGGACATTTTTTTTTACTTTTAGTCCGCGTCAGAAACTATTTATATTTGGTAGCTGAAAAAGTGTATAGAATTTGTATAATTTTTGTATATAGCATACAATGTATAAATATACGAAAAATTATATATTTTGTCGGCTATTATTTAAGAGCGGCTATAAAGTGTTATTTTACCAATTTTTAATCTTATCATCAGAGGCAGATTCAACTGCAACTTATTTATTTCTTTACTTCTATAAATGTCGACACTACCTGAGAGAAATTTTAATATATCACTTCTTATTTTTATGCAAATATAAAAAATAAAATTATGTGAGTATATAATATGTCATATTGATCACTTCTAGAACTCTCTTATTTTTAAAATTTGGCATGAAATGACATGATCATGAATTTAGGCAAGAATCTATAGAAATATGCTAAAGAAAGAGAAGTCATAATCCTTAAATTCATTCACATCAAACCAATTTGTGGTGCTTTTGTCCTCATCAAACAACATACTGCCATGTGTTCCTCCTCTTTATAAGTTCTTTTTTCACTTTTTGTGTAATAGAATCACTTGAGATTTCTCTCTAATAAAAAATAAAAATAATATGTTTTGTCTATTTGTATCATACAGGTTTGAAGATGAATGTCAATCCCTTCTAGAACTCTCTCAACTTATCAATCCTTATTTAAAAATTGATTGATATGAGGATGTTAGAGCTTATGTGGCATGTTATTCTATTACGAATTTAGGCCACAAATTAAATTGGTTAATAAAAGTAGTCATAATCCTTAATTATTTTCATATATAACCAATTAGTGGTGCTTTTGTCCCTATCAAACCAAAAACTGCCATGTGTACCCACTGGTTACCTATAGTGACAAAGACATCAATCATTTCATTTGTCATTAATGATTGAGGATAGGATTTAAGTTATACTCCTTCCGGTCCAAAATAAGTGATTTTTTGGATGTTTTCACACAGATTAAGAAATCCACCTTTTAGTATTAATTAGCAATAGAATTGACCATATTAACCTTTACTATCTCACATAAACACTCTTGACACATATTCCAACACTATTTACTCCAAGGACAATGTAGGAAAAAAGTAATTAATTCATTCTTGAAATCTGGAAAAATCACTTATTTTGGACCACAAGAAAAAGGCCAAAAAATCACTTAATTTGGACCGGAGGGAGTACTTGTAAGTGTAATTTAATTTTTAATAGTAGGTTAATTATTATTTTTATTAAATTATCATTTTGCGCTTCTTATAAGTTTTATTGGTAATTATAGATACAATTGAATCGAGCATTGACTGTATAAATATTTTTTATATAAGTATATATAACTTAAGCCTAGGAAGATTTTTTTTTTTTTTAAAAAAAAAAAATCTTTTTAGAAAAGAATCTAGGTGATTTATTTGCATTGAAAACATGTTGCTTCTTTGTCCTTATCATGTGCCAGTCCTAATCATAGCTGATGAGTTTGAAATGAAACATTGAATTTGAAACCCACTAAGCAACAAATATTATACTAAAAAAATTATGATATTTATTTGTTTATTTTCTTGTGAAAGATTATTTTGTATGACGTTTGGTATCTTTGTGGCATGTACGAAATGCAAGTTTGAATACATTAAAGAAGAAAGTGATTGATATTCAATTAACACCGTCATTATCAAAAGGGTAATCACACTTTAATAATGTCGATTTAAACAACAAAAACATTAAAACTCCACTACTTATTTCCATAGTTAATGTTGATATCAATCAATAGTGAATTTGCACCTGCTAGTAGTACTATGTAAATATCTTCTCCTACCAACGAGGGTTGTAGGAGAGTGATAATAATTCTTTCATCTTTAAACATAGGTCTTGGGTTCGAGCCTTGGATATGGAGTCGCCTTTGTCAGGGAGCGCTTTACCCCTCTCCCTCACCTAATATGGGGGCACCAATACAGATACCGAAAAACCAAAAGAAGTTAAGCTAACGTTTGGACATAGATTTGACTGAAACTTGAAAAAATAGTTTTTGAACTTGTGTTGAAAAATAATTTTTGAAAGTTGAAGTTATTGAACATGCATTTAATTTGAAGAAAAATTGAAGTTTTGTGACTGAAAAAAATTCACCCAAAAATTGCTCTAAACTAGCTTTTGGGAACTTAAAAATACTTGAATTTTTTTTCCAAAATATGATCATATTTCAATAAACAAATAATATTTTTAAATTTTTTGAAAAAAAAAAAAGACAAAATCTATGGAGCTAAATATCTTCTCCCGGTAAAAACAGGTGGCCGAAATTACTTGAACTATACAAACACGAAATTGACTGGCCATAGCAGCAGCCACGTTATCTATTTTCTCTGGGCCCCACTGTCACTCTGGCGCTATTATCTGACCTGGCAACTACATTTTTTAATAATATTATTTTCCTAAACTATTAATCTCCAATCATATCCACACAACACACCCAATATTCCAGTAAAATTCCATATCTACCCTTTTGCTTTATTTAGCAGCCAATAATAAATCAAACCCACTATGTTCACGTAAACCTCAAAAGAGAGGATAAAATCTCTGCTTAAACTCTTGTTATTTAGCTGTTTTTATAGTTATACTTTTAATATCTATGTTTCTGGTTCGGTGGTTGAATTATTGAAGGGAAAATACATAATCTCCTGTCCCTAATTTTTGATGATTTTGAGATTAAGGAGCAAAAAGAAGAATTGGGGTTCTAAATTCTTGGTTTGCGCAAGTTCTGATATTATTTCTTTTTGAGTTTACAAGGTATATACATTGGCTTAAGCCTTAACCTTTTATGGGGTTTTCTTGTTATTTGTGCTGAATCTTTTTATCAATATTCCAAGTTTGATGGAGAAGGAAAGTTTTTAAGGTTCTTTTTGGAAATACCCAAATTGGAAATCTCAAAAAGTTACCTTTTTTGTTGTTATTATTATCTGAATATTTGAGTTCTTTCAAAAAGATTTTATTTTTCCGTTTAGTTATGATGAGGTAATTGGAAAGCTCATATTTTTTTGAATTTTAGATTTGAATAATGATAGTGGGATTTTGTTGAGCTGGTTGATCTGGAATTTTGATTTTTATTTTCAGAAATTCCAGGTTGTAACTTGTATATTCCCAGTAATTGAGCTAAATTCAACTATTTTTCAGGGTCAATTGTTTGTTGTTATTTTCTTTTATGACCTATTTTTAGGGCTTTTCATTAGCTGTCAAATTATGAAGCTTTGGTTTAAATTGAACTTGAACATGCTTTGACTGGTTAGATTTAATTGCTAACGAAAATGTAGAAAATAAAAGGAGAAGAATATAAATTAAATTATGTATTTTTTTTAATTAGAAACGTGCTGATGTCTCACTTTGTACTTGAATAATGGCAATATTGTAGGCCAGATTCAATGGAACAAGATCCCTCTTTCTTTGGGGTTCTATGGCTTTATCTTAATTCAAAATTCAAGGTTTCTGTACTCTTGTATAGTAATAATTGAAAACAATAATAATAATTTCCATCCTTTTTCTTGATATTTGCTTAAGCATAACATGCCTGTCTTAATGTTTTATTTGCTATCATTTTGATTGTATTCATCTTCTTACCCTATCTTTCTTGCAACAGAAACAAATCAATCATTTAATTTTGATAAATTCTTGGATATAGGAAAATATGGCCTTGACATTTACCCCATTGTCATGGTTGCTTTGGAGTGGAAAGCATCAAGAACCTAAAATCTCAAATGGTTCATCTTTAAATTCATCACCTGATTCAGGATTGTGGGAATTGGATACATTGAAGTTTCCTCTCGACCGAAGGAGGAACATGGCTTCCTCATCTAGAAAGGTTAAGCGGAAATGGCAGAGTCGTGAGGAGCGAAAGATTGATCGGGAATATGATATTGTTATTGTACCATCGGATGGTGGATGTGTTTCAGGTTCCGAGTCTGATGATTCCGACTGGTCGGTTGGATGGTTGGAACCTCACGGCCCTGGATTCCATAGCGACGATGATTCTGATGATAGTTTTGCTGTGCTTGTTCCTTGCTATGGCTGTGGTTGTGCTAATGTGGAAGAAAATGGACAAGACAAGTTTCTGCAAGCCATGGGAAACTTGAAGGATATATATGCTACTGGTAATAGTCTCTTTCTGTTATGTCCTTGTTATTTGAATATGCTTTCTAATATTGTTGTTTGTATCTCTTGGATGACGCGGAAAATTGGCCAATGATTTTCAAAGATTATTAAACACCTTACTATTAAAGACCTCATAAAAGGCTTCTCTTGGGTAAATCGTTTATTGCTGGTAAATTGGGCCATTAAGGTATACTAAGAGAAACATATGTATTGATATTCATATAGATTTGCTGCTTTTGCAAAATACCTGACTCATGTAGGCTCTTTTTTGTTGAAAGGGTTTAATCAAATATCTCAGTTATATGTACTATAACTAAGGGGATTATGAGGATGTAGACCACTAATCTTCTTTATACAAAGGCAACGCCCTGCTGGTTTCTCATGCTAAATTTTAGTCTTTTATATTTTCACATAGTTAACAAGAGATTAGGGTTGAGGCATAGTAGTACTAGTTAGTAGTTGTTGCAGTTAACAAGAGAGTATGGAAGGCCTGAGTGAGTAGCAGACGTCAGGAGACTAGAATTCCACCTCGTGACACTTTGCCGCTAGGTTGTTCCCTTGGGGACCTCATTGATCAAGGGAGTTAACAAATTCCAAAACCTGTATTGATACAGCATGAATGATGACACAATTGCTTCTCGACACTAAGAGAGGAATGTGATAATGCTTTTACAGCAACTAATTTGATGAACACCTTTGTTTCTTATGTGTTTACAAATCTGAGTATTCAGTTTAGCTGGAAAGGCTTTCAAAAGTTGAAATAGTTTCACTCTTGCTAGTTTTGTAAAGTACATTTTTTCCAACTAGAAATTACTCTTAAAGGGACACTTATCGGCTTAAAATTTTGCTTCCTCTTCTTAATGTGCTGAAAACTAGTACTATCAGATCTCCTTCAAATCCACTTCCTTAATTGCAAAAAGCTTCCCGGCAGTAAGTTGGTGACTTAATGAGGCTCCTTTCATTCAGATTTTTTTATTGAATGGTCATCTTATTGCCTATAGGCTTCTGTAATCCAGAGAAACTAGGTTGTACTTCTTTGGCCCTCTTCTTTTCTCTTTCAGAAAGGTGGCAGTGTTAACTAGTTATAGAAAAGACAAGAGTGCCATGGCCAACCAACATTAGAAATGGAACATTTTCCCTTGTTATATTCAAGGAGCATCTCCAACGCAATAAATTACTTGCCCCTTGAACTCTTCTCGCACTGTATACTCTACAACAACAACAACCACGCAGCAAAATCCCACAAGTGGGGTCTGAGGAGGGTAGTGTGTACGCAGACCTTACCCCTACCCCTAAGGGGTAGAGAGGCTGTTTCCGAAAGACCCTCGGCTCAAGATAATAAAAAGAAGACAAAAGGAGAGGATATTAGATTCATCACGGAGATCATAGGAAAAATAGGAACATAAAATGCAGAAGAAAAATGCAAAGCAAAAACGGTGGCTAGTAAATGGATCCAACGTCGAAAAAGAAAATAGTAAGAAAATGTATACTCTATGTTCTATATAACTAGGATCTTGGTCTTGTCCTAAATCACTTAATCAGTTAAGAGGAATTTAGCACCTCGTCTTTTATTATCAATATTTTGTGCATAGATTTGCATGATTCTGTTATTCCTTGTTGCACAATATATATATATTGTGCAACAAGGAATATATATATATATTTACTTTGCTGTTATTTGAAAGTCCTCATCTTTGCTACAACATTGTTCTTTAGCTATAACACGTATTCTAATTTGTAAAATTTTCCCTTAAATTTTTTAGTTTCTTTCTGATTGAGCATAAAATTTTCAATAATGCATTGAATTAGATAAAGAAACAAAAAAAGATCTATAAAGAGTAAACTATTGGTAGCTTTCCCTTTCAAGACACATTTATTTTAGCTTTGTACTTTGTATGATTTAGGCTTTCTTGATTTTGGAATTTTACATGCAGAGAATAAGAAGTATATGGAGCACTGGGTCTCATCTCTGAGGAATCGCTGAAATCTAGCAGTGAAGGTCGTGGTCTGCTCCTCCTGATTCGTTGTTGCAGCGGATCAAACTTCAGCTGTTTTGTTACTCATTACAATCTTAAATATGGACTTCATAGAAATCTAAGATCGAAAACAAAATAAGATCGTAAAAAGGAAAAAAAAAATATCTGGGAGAAATTGATTTGTGAAAAGAGTTCGGCCTGAAGGACATTAATATTTAAGGAGAAGAAACAGCAGAGGACAGAGGAATAATGCTGTTTCCTATCCACTTGAGATCTCAAAAAATAAAAAATAAAACAGAGATATAGAAAAAAATACAAAAAAGTAAAAGGAACTATGGTTTCTTGTGTGACTGTTCTCCAGAATTGGCTTTGAAGATGTGACTTCTTCTTGCTTCTTGAACGTTGGTGTAAATTTGCAGTGGAAGGAGAAGGAAAGAAACAGATGAGGGAAGACAAAGAATTCTTGAAAACAAGATTAGCAAAAGGGATGGTTGTGTGTTATGCCTTTTTTTAAATCATTTTTTTGATGTAAATATCTGTGAATATGTAAATATGTTTTATCCAGTTGTAAATATGTCCATCCAGTTGTATATGTGTGGATTGGCTGATAACCTTCATAAGTACTGTAAATAATTAGTAACTTATGATGTCATTAGTTGCAATAATATGGCACTGCTGTTTAATAGTGATATTTTCCCTCCCTCTCTGTATCCCCAAGTTGTTATCCTATACTTCCTAATTTTAATGGGCTATGTTGTTATTGAAAGGGAGTCTTGGCGTACTGGTAAAGTTATTGTCGTGTGACCAGAAGGTCACGGCTTCGAGCTGTGGAAATAGTCTGTTGCAGAAATGCAGGGCAAGGTTGCGTACAATAGACCTTTGTGGTCCGACCTTTCTCCGAACCCCGTGCTTTGCAGGAGTTTAGTGCACCGTACTGTTCTTTATGTTGTTACTGTAAACCTTATTAAAGTTGTTGGGTGGAAAGAAATGAAAGGAAACTTTATTGACATGGAGAAACAAATATAATGCTTCATTTTATTTATATGACTATTTGGAGGATCAAATAATTTTTTCTTGTATCACAATATTTCTTACATAGTTTTAATTATAAAAAAATTGCAATTATAGTACTTTATTTAGTTTCTTAGTATGTACCAACATTTTATTCTAAAATTATTAAAAAATTAATGTCCGAATTAAGATCGAAAATTAGAACATTTGATTTTAGAATTCGGATCCTGTCATTCTTTTTGAAATGTAAGAAATAGTAATATTTTCTTCTCCCCTCCAACATTACAAAAAGAAAAATAGAAAGATCATGTTAATGTTGTAACGGTAAAGTATACGCAGACCGTACCCCTACCCTATGGAGATAGAGAGACTGTTTCTCGACAAATAAGATTTTAAAAAAAAAGGAGAAAAGTCAAACCATTGCATCCCTCACCAAAAAATAAAGAAAGAAAAGAAGAGGGAAGGACATGCAAGCCATAATGTTATGTTAAACTATATATCAGCTGGCAGATCCAGGAATTGCCAATTGTTGAGTTAGTTAATGGGGTTCCTACACTTGTGCTGCTTATTGTTTCTATAGAGATCTAATACCTCTTCTTTGACCTAGTATGTTATGTTTCGCTCAACACATCATGTACATTCTCCTTAAACAAAATTCTTTATTTTTTTTGCCTCTCAAGAATAATAATCATAAATGTGTTTATTTATATGCTGGATCTCGTCTCATCTCATCTGCTAGATGATGAAAAACAATGTGTTATGGCCAATAAAGAAAAGCAAGTAGTTGTATAGTGAGGGAAAAAAGGAAGGGAAAGAATGTTACACAGAGCAGCAAGAAATGCATATTCATGGTGGTGGGCTAGCCATATTAGAACAAAGCAGTCAAAATGGCTGGATCAAAACCTCCAAGGTCACTTCCTTATATTCTATATCTTCTTATGATGCAATCCTTTTAGAGAATTTTCAACTACTCAAATTCATCAACTGTGCCATATAACATGTTATTTTATCAAGAAAATAACAGAATGTTGAATTACTAGTGTTTTTTTAACTGTATAGGCAAATTTTTTAATGCAAATGTTTGTAGTTCCAATGAGCCATAAAAGAAAGAATACTAGAATGCTGGACCAAATAATAAAACTACTATAGCAGGGGTAGAGGTAGGCCAAAGAAGTCCTAGGGGAAGTGATTAGGCGGGACATAGCGTAGCTGGAGCTAAAGACATGATCCTTGATAAGAATGTGTAGTGGTCGAGGAGTAGGGTAGTAGGTTAGTAGGTCGTCCAGCGTTCTCCGTATGTCTTGCTCAGCTCGATAGCATTAGTGTTAGTATGATATCTCCTTATTCTTAGATTGTTATTACTACTTGGTATTTACTTGCTTTCTTGGTTTTGATTTTCTTGTTTTATCTTGTTGTTATTACTACCTGTTGCCGTTACGTTTTTCATTCTTTCTTTAGTCGAGGGTCTATCGAAAACAGCCTCTCTATCCTTCCAGGGTAGGGGTAAGGCTGCGTACATCTTACCCTCCCCTGCGTACATCTTACCCTCCCCAGACTTCGTGGGAACTCACTGGGTTGTTGTTGTTGTTGCATAGTTGCTTCCTATTTGGGTATTAACAAAGGGTTCAAATTATATACACTGATAGTTTCAAGTAGGGGTGTACATTCGATTTATCGATTCGATTTTGACCCTTATCGATAATTACTTATCGATTATCGATTTGTACATATGCTTATCGTTATCGTTTCAATAAGGTTTCGATTTTTTCGATTTCGATTTATCGATTTTGGGGGCTTATCAATTCGGTTATCGATTACACCAATAAGAAAATTTGCGGGATTCCACGGAAAGTATATCGCTATAAACGTGCCTAACTAATATGGACAAAAAGAAGCTAAAATAAGACGAACACCATTTATAATATAAAAATTGTGTCAACAAGCACATGCAACAAAACTAAAGTAAGGGATCAAATGTATGTCACCAACACTCCAACGGTATAAAAAAAACAAAACAAAACAAAACACATCATCACGGCTAATTCTGTTTTCCATTAATTTGAACTTCATTCCCTTGATCTTTAAATATGATCATTCCTTAAATGTGGTAGAGGAAATAATAGGGTAAGGGACTTAGGGTAAAGGAAAGGGTATAGATTAGGGAAAATAATATTGTACAGCCGCTTTCAAAATAGTAGCGGAATATATATATACATTCTGTATGTTATATTAATCTACACAAATAGGTAATTGCTCATTTAACAAGTGTCTACAGTCTGGGGGTGTGCATTCGATTTTGACCCTTATCGATAATTACTTATCGATTATCGATTTGTACATATGCTTATCGTTATCGTTTCAAAAAGGTTTCGATTTCGATTTCGATAACAAATAATCGATTCGATTTATCGATAAACCGATTCGAATGCACACCCCTAGTTCAAGATTTTCCCACTATCAGTGTAATTAACTTATTATATCAGGTTATTTTCTGGGTTATCATATAATGTTTGTTATAAATAGTTACTTGTTAATGTAGGTAACTTAACTTGATGGTGTAAAAGTATTACGTTAGTGTACAAAACTTAAACTCACTAACAAAGATAGAGTTGGATATCTTGGCATTTCTCACTTGGGACCTTCGTCACAAGGCCTTGATTTTAACTCCTCAGCTAAGGCATAATTAGCTAATATAAATAAATCTAGCTTCCTACTATTTGTCTTGAAAACACTGAAAGTAGAAAAAGAATAATGACAAAGGATTTTCTTAGATCAGTATAACAGTATAACTCAGAAGGGGAGCCTTGGAGCAAGGGTAAAGTTGTCTCCGTGTGACCTATAGGTCACGGGTTCAAGCCGTGAAATCGGCCACCGATGCTTGCATCAGGGTAGGCTACTTACATCATACCCCCTTGGGGTGAGGCCCTTCCCCGGACCCTGCGTAACGCGGGATGCTTCGTGCACCGGGCTGCCCTTTACTACAGTATAACTCACAGTCTACATCTATCTCTTTTTTTCTGTTGTCTTATAAATGCAAAGGGTTCTCAGACATGTATGATGCTTGTGATTAAACAGAAGAGAAAGAAATGAAGTGAAAGGAAAGAGCTGATTATTTTGCTTGTTATTTGCAGATATGGAGGAGAAGGTTGAATATGTACTCAAAATCATAGACGAGGATGGAGAATCCTTTGCAAGCCGCGCAGAGATGTATTACAGAAGAAGGCCTGAGCTTTTGAACTTCGTAGAAGATTTTTTCCGGAGTTACAGAGCTTTGGCAGAGAGATTTGATCATTTATCCAAAGATCTTCAGACTGCTAATCGAACCATTGCTACTGTTTACCCCGAGAGAGTTCAACTGTCGATGGAGGATGAAGATGGAGAACATTTTCTTGCTGCAATAGAACCTCATAATGAATCTAATGATCCTCCCAAAAGCTTACCAGCCGCGCCAAAGTTAAGTGTCCCAAAAGTTCCTTCTTTTGCCAAACGAAACGCCAAACCTTCAAGATTAATGTCAAAGAAGGGACTGATCAAATTCAATGTTGACGATGCAATTGCTGCTGCTCGTCCAACTTCAGGTCTGAAAAAGTCTGAGGCACTCCAGGAAATCGATAGGCTTCAGAAGGAGATTTTGGGACTTCAGACTGAGAAAGAGTTTATCAAGAGCTCATACGAAAATGGGCTAGCGAGGTATTGGGAAATTGAAGAACATGTCACCGAGATGCAAACAAAAGTTAGCAGCTTGCAAGATGAGTTTGGCATTGGCACGATGATTGAGGATGAAGAAGCTCGGACATTGATGACTGCCACAGCTCTCAACTCTTGCCAAGACACCTTGGCTCGGTTGCAGGAAAAGCAGAAGCAATCAGTGGAAGATGTCATCGCTGAGCATCAAAAAATATTAGAGGTCCTCGGAAAATTTGAGACTCTAAAGGGAAAATTTGTCAGTCACCTGCCACATCCACAAGTCCTCTCTGAAGTAAATAAGTCTTCTAATCCAGATTCAGAATTGAAGAAGCTGAACCGTCAAGTGGAAACTTCTGAAACAGAGAAGCATAATCCAGAGAAAGTGCATTCGAAAGTTAAGGAGTTGCAAGCTAATTCTGCCACTTCTTCCATGTCCGATTTGGCAGAGAAGGTTGATGAACTTGTTGATAAAGTCATATATTTGGAAAGCGCACTCTCTTCCCAGAATGCTTATGTAAATAGATTAAGAGCAGAGACAAATGAACTTCATTCACATCTGACCAAAGCCGAGGAGGAGAAGGGGACTTTGGTTGAAGATTCAGGGAGCATGAGCAAGAGGATAAGACAACTAGAGGAAGAACTTCTCAGTGTTCAGAATCTCAAAGACTATCACCACCAACCTCATCTTACTGAAGCAAGTTGCAGTTTTGATGATCTCTCTGAGAAATTGCACAATAAGAGGAAAGATGAAGACGTCAAAGATACTTTGCCATCCAATAAAGTAATCGGCGTTTCAGGTGTCGATAAGGCAGAGCACTTTCAAGCTCAAGAAGCAACCATTCCGGGAGCAAATGTTCTGGGTAGCTCCAAAGGTATAAGCAGTAAGGATTGTCTGAAGAAAGAAGTCTTGCAAGAACAGGAGGGTTGTCTTGAAGTTGACCAGCAAAACTTTGTTAAAAGCCACTTGAGCAACGATGCTCGAGATGGACAGACGGGTGTCGCTTTAGAAGCTAACCAGGGTGTTTCAAGTGTCTATAAGGCAAAGCAGTTTCAGGTTCATGAAACGATCATTGCAGAAAGAAATGTTCTAGGTATCTCCAAAGGTGTTAGTACTAACGACCGTCTGAAGAAAGAAGGCTTGCAACAACCGGAAGGTTATCTTGAAGATGACCAGCAAAATTATGCGGAAAGCCACTCGAGCAACGATACTCAAGATGGAAAGAGGATTGGCACTTTAGAAGCTAACTACGGAGTTTCAGGTGTCGATAAGGCAAAGCAGTTTCAGGTTCATGAAGCAGTCATTCCCAGAGCAAATGTTCAAGGTATCTCCAAAGGTGTTTGTACTAACGACGGTCTGAAGAAAGAAGGCTTTCAACAACCGGAAGGTTGTCCTGAAGATGACCAGCAAAACTATGCGGAAAGCCACTCGAGCAACTATACTCGAGATGGAAAGAGGGCTGGCACTTTAGAAGCTAACCATGGAGTTTCAGGTGTCGATAAGGCAAAGCAGTTTCAGGTTCATGAAGCAGTCATTCCTGGAGAAAATGTTCTACGTATCTCCAAAGGTGTAAATAGTAAGGAAGGTCTGAAGAAAGAAGTCGTGCAACAACTGGAAGGTTGTCTTGAAGATGACCACCAAAACCACGTTGGAAGCCACTTGAGCAACGATTCTCGAGATGGACAGACGGGTGGCACTTTAGAAGCTAACCAGGGATCAGGATTGACAGACAAAGAGATGATGACCATGACTACCCCCCATTTGGTGGCATCAGAAGGTGTACGTGTGAGGGAGAAATTGAAGACAGATATATGTGCAGATCAAGATCATTCTGGAAAAGCTGAATATACTATGTACACGGACTCCAAATTTGGTAATGCCTATAATAGTTTTCAATCTGAAGATGCTGCTGCCAGTCAACAAAACTATTACAAAGGAACTGAATATAATGTCAAGTCTCCTGATTATGATGCAATGATCTCAAAGCAAATCGGGATTGGACAGGAAGCAAAGAAACAAGATAACCTCATCCCATTTGAAGATAAAGAAGAAAAGTTTCCAAAAGCCGATCTTCAAAATGACCAAGACAATTTTCCCAAAAATGGCCCTTTGGAGGAAGCAGCGGATGTTGGGATAGAAAAAGGTTTTGACAGAAGTCAACACGGGCATGTCGAGCAAAGGTGGACAAATGATACTGCTAACAGAAGTGATGATTTTCCCGGTTCTGCTCCTGTTAATCAGAAGAAGGATTCCAAAGAAAGTGAATGTGTCACATCTCCTGGTTGTGATGCAATGATCTCAAAGCAAATCAGAATGGGAGAGGAAGCAAAGAAACAGGATATTTGGGATAACCTCATCAAAGGTAAAGCAGAAAAGTTGTCCATATCCGACCTTCAGTATGATCATGACGATTTAACAAAAACTGGTTTTGCAAAGGATGCAGAAGAAGTTGAGATAGAAAAAGGGTTTGGCAAATGTCAAGACGTGCATGTTACAGACCATGGCTCAGCCACCAGGAAAAATGTCGGGAAGGTCGAGCAAACGGGCACAAACTATCTAGCAGACAGAAGGGACGATTTTCCCAGTTCTATCAAAGATAAAGAAGAAAAGTTTACTAAAACCAACCATCAGAATCACCTGAATGATTTTTTCCAGGACACGCCATCAACGGATTCTCCAGATGTCAATATAGAGAGAGGATTTGTTGGAAGTGAAAGTTTTCTTATTTCAAATGATGACTTGGCCACAAAAAGACATGTGAAGAAGGAAAAGCAAGCCGGGGCAAAAGATGCTGCGGACAAGCATGATCATTTGAACATTTCTGTTGAAGGTAAAGAAGAAAAGCTTTACAAAACCTACCACCAAAATTATACAATGAATCGTTCCCAGAATTCTCCACTGAGGAATTCTCCCGAGGCTAAGATGGAAATGAGTTTTGGTGAAAGTGAGATACATGTTTCAGATAATGAATCCGCCATCAGAAGAGATATGAGAATGGAAGAGCATGCTGGCACCACAGCTAATGCAGAGAAGAGTGATTGTTCGCACATTCCCCCGGAAGGTAAAGAAGAAAATATTCAGAAATCCAACCATCCGATTAACCAGTATGATCTCCCTATAAGGAATGCTGCCGAGATCAAGATGGAGAAGGCATTTCGTGAAAGGGAACGCATAAATATTTCAGATGATTTCTCAGCTATCAGAGAAGAGAGAACAGACGAGCTAGCAGGTAAAGCAAAGATATTGCAGATATTACTGGTGATTTTCTAAGTTCTGTCAAAGTTAAAAAAGAAGCTTTCTTTTTTTACATTTCTAACTTTACGAACAATACAGTGAGGGACGATCCACATGCAGAGATGGAGGAATCCGACAAAAGTCGGTCTTTGAGTTCATCCAATGATTCAGCTATCTCAAAAGATGTTAGAGTTGAACAGCAAGCAAGCAGAATTAATGTTGCAGACAAGTGTGCTTCTTCTACAAGCGAAGAGGGGAAAATCTCTTCCGACCAAGGAAGTTATTTCAATGATCTATTGCAGGTTAGTCCATCTGGAGCTACTCAAGATGAGATTTCAGGAAGGGGATTCAAGGAAAATGTTCATACAACGAATCCTCCTCGTCATGATTCAATATTCTTTAAAGACGCGGAGATACAACTTCAGAAGCTGGAATATGATCCTTCCAATTCAGAGAATTACCGTGATAACATACAGGTGAAAGGTCAAGGAAGCACTCTTCAGAAGTCCACTCCAGAAAAATCTTACCAAGATGAAGGTACAGGAGCATCCATCAGTGGCTCAGGGACCTCAATCGGTATGGACGACAAAGGTAGAGAGAAGGTAGGTGATGATCATGATGTCAATGTAGCGGTTGGATCTGCCACAGAAAGTTTCTCCAAATTGAATGAAAGCAAGCAATCAGAAAAATCTTTAAGAAAAATAGATTTCCGGAACAATATCAAGTCAGAGGAGCAAACCAATGATTTCATTCAAGTAAAAACAGATGGCGACTTTCCACAAACCAATTGGCATAACCAACTTGAAAAACATTCAGCAAAGGTCCAAGTGAGAGATATTCCAAGCACTGGCTCCGATAACGAGCTAGAAGAATGGGAAAGTATTTTAGATAATCTTCCATCCGTCTTAAAAGATAGTAAGAGAGAAGACGTACACAAGGATGAATTCTCAGATCAAGGTTCCTGTGCTCTTAAGCTGTAAAAAAAAATACTCTCTCTCTTTGTCAACTAAATTAATTAACCTATGGCAGTTGTTGCAGGGAATCAAGAGTTCAGGACAGTTCACAACGGGCTCTACATGGAACAAGATGAATCGGGATTAGAGGATGACCAACCAAACTGGAGAGAACTGTTCCTAAACAGCCTGGATGACAGAGAGAAGATACTACTTGAGGAGTACACATCAGTTCTTCGGAATTTCAAGGGTGTGAAGAAGAAGCTCAATGATGCGGAGAAGAAAAGGAGAGCGAGCCACTTCCAATATGTTGTGCAGATGAAAGTTCTAAAGAATGCTAATGCCTTGAAGGATGCACAGATTCTGTCCTTACAGCACAGATTGAACTTGCTTCAGTCAAAAGATGTTGAAACAGAGTTCTTGGATAAAGCACTCTCACATTCCACTGACATGAGAACGGAAGAAACTGCACCAGAAGAGACAAGAATCTTAGATATTGGGGACGATGACGGAGATATCAAAGTTACTGATGTTGATGAAACACACTCCTTCACTACTGTTGAGGAGAAAGTACGGATGGACATTGATGATTTGCTGGAGGAGAACATAGAGTTGTGGCTCAGATTTAGCACCTCATTTCATCAACTACATAAGTTTCAAACTTCAGTTCAGGATCTACAAGCTGAAATAAAGAAAGTGAAGGAAGAATGCAATCAAGATACAGGTCAACCACAGTCGCTACTCTCAGGCATCCGCCCAATCTATAGACATCTAAGAGAGATACAAACTGAGTTGACCTTGTGGTTGGACCATAATGCAATGCTGAAAGATGACTTACAGCACAGGTTATCATCTCTATCTAATATTCTCGATGTGATAACAAGACTGTCAAAGTCAGGGTCTAAAGAGAATGATCCAGTGCTGAATGCCTATCAAGCAGCAAAATTTCAAGGTGAGATTTTAAACATGAAGCAGGAGAACAATAAGCTAGCAGGTGAACTCGAAGTAGCCATTGAATGTATACGGAAACTCCAAGATGAGATCCGGAGCACATTGTCAAACCTGGACGAAGAACTTGGGCTGAAAAACCAACAAGCAAGGCCTCGATCTAGAATTCCCCTGAGGTCCTTCTTGTTTGGAGTGAAGTTGAAGAATAAGAGGCCATCCATATTTTCCTGTGTAAATCCAGCATTGCAGAAACAGTACAGCGATTTAACAGCAGTACCAAAATAGATGACTTTTTAGCAGCAGTAGCTAAATAGATGTCTCTTGTTTCCCCTTCTTTTCTCTCCCCTTTAGCTCTCTTGTAGTCAATTCTTAATATTTGAAAATTTATTGAAGGGAAAGAGGTGACCTGCCTTTATTGAGTAGGAGTGCCAGATTTTCTCGTGAATTAAAGAATTGCCATGTTCTTATTTTCAACTATTTTGTTCTTCTCAAATTCACCAATTTCTGCAAACTACACAGCTCTTTCTTTAAGACCTGGTTTCACATATTGAATAAGCCTACTTCAAATACTTTTGCTGAGTTTATAGATTTAAACAAGGTTCCATTGTTATAATCTGCATTGAATTGCCACAATATGTCGATGCAGCAGTTTTTCTGATCATATCTTGTTCATTGAATTTTTAGCACAACATTTTGGAAGCACCAAAAATAGTCTCTAACCTAGTACCTCAGCAACATATGACAAACAACAACAACAACAAACCCAATGATTTCTCACAAGTGGGGTACTTGTCTGGGGAGGATAAGATGTACGCAGCCTTACCCCTACCTTGGAAGGGCAGAGACGCTATTTCCGATAGATAAGATGTATGCAGCCTTACCCCTACCTTGGAAGGGCAGAGACGCTATTTCCGATAGACCCTCGGCTAGAGATATGCCAATATTACTCACTAAAAATAACCACCACCCGGAGATAATCAACCCTCAACAAGGGAACATATAAAAGAATCTTGAATTGTCACCTAAATATAGACAAGACCATAGGAGAATACATTTACATAGATGAAAGCTGAAGCACAAAACAGCAGGTGCGAATTAGACATTACATACAGAGCACATCCGGCCAGTCACTCCAATTTACTCTCCCCCATCCTTAGTGCCTCACCTAAATCCCCTACCTCAACTCTCTTTGAAGACTTTATTACATGTCTCGGGCGCAGGACCTTGAACACCACTACTTTCAAGTGCCAAAACTATTTTAGTGTTCTCATTCTTATTGCTATTCTCACCCTGGTTCCTGATGCTACTATTGCTGGCAGTCTCTAGACTTGGGATTAGCTTTTCTTGAGCCCGAACTCTTGAAGCTTTACTCTCTCCTCCGTGCTCTTTCACTGTGTGACCTAAAATTGAAGTTTGACCTTCAATTTTCTCTGTCAACAAGTTGATTGAACCAAAAGTTTGACCTTTTCGGACCTGTTGTGCATCCATTGAAGCAGCTCGATCAACTTCAACTTTCTCTATCCGTGCATTAGACAGAATAGCAGTTGGATTTTCTTGGATAGCGACTGCTTTAGTTTTTGCTTCAAGTACCCTTGCTGAAGAAGATGTAGGGGCAGCGGGAACCCCAGATGACACATTTGTTTTGGATGGAACAGCCCCTAGGTTAGGTCGAACTGCAGATTGTGAAGCATTTGACGGACCGCAACCTGGGGGACGAGAAACCAGGCCATTTCGAATGAAGTGCACATTACTGGGCAAACCATTAGTGCTACCTGGCACAGATGATTTGACTGCTGGAGTTCCTCCGGGCATGATTTGTACGACTTTTTTAGACTCTGCAGCCTTCTGCAGTGAGGCAGCAGCACCTGAAGGGGTAGGAATTCGGGAGCCTGCAGCCATAGCAGCAGTTTTGACCAATGAATCTGGGTTAATAGCAGGTTTTGGCAATGGATTTTTTGGGATTACTCGAGGTTTTGAAGGTACTAAATCTTGCTGATGCTCGGATTTTGGACCACCAGATGCATTATTGGCAGCAGGAAAATGCGAAGAATTACTTGGTGCACTGCCTGAATTGGGCCCCACTGAAACAATACCACAATTTAGGTTAAAATTAGAGCTTGCATAAATGGATGAAACAATTGGGGAGGTGAGTAAGTTAACTTTGGATATTCAATGTACAATTAATATACAATACACAAAGGCGGAGTCAAGAAAGGGAAGAGCCATGTTCTGGCAACCATCTAAATATATCTCGGCATAATGCTGGAAAACAGAATTGCTACTAAAGATTTTGAATTCCCGATTCCACACTTAGCACAGAAATGTTGTTTTCTAAAGGTATTGTGCATGCAGAAATTACCATTTGGAGTTTGGATTGTCAAAAGTCTTCTTGGAAAGGAAGTAAACGAAGTCAGTACAATGGACACCTTTAAGATCATATTTCATTACATCTGCAAACACTTAACCCTTGGTTTTCCATAGTGCAACCTACCAGCATATTGAAGGAATTCAGATTTTAGCTCCTAATTGTTGAATTTTAATCAATGTATAAACCACACGCCGATAAGGTCAAAGACATCAGACGTTCCACTTATCATATGACACGCTTAAAAGCCCCCATCTAGGCAGTATTGCCCACTTGCTTTTTCTTTTTTTAATTCCATTCTCTCACAGTAGTGTGGGAGCAGACATATGGACATTATTGATGACATACAGTTAAGACAATTACCATTAGTGCTGATTGGACAAGCTGCTCTCAAGTTATCACCGAGAGCCAGGGACATCGCATGACGAGCTGCAAGCTGAGCCTCCGACAGCTGTGAGCCATTCCCCACCATGTTCCCATGTCGCTTTCTAATAATTGCCCATCTCTGCACAATGAAATACTCATTATTTTAAAGTAGATTTACATTGCAGAAGATCTTATAACAGGCAGAAATTATTTTACAAGTTCCGTTAACTGCTTTGTTAACATCTAGATCTTGCTAGTTCCACAAATAAATACTTTGGCATCTCAGTCACTTTCCACCATTTTAACCAACGGAACCTGGGAAAACCAAGACATCCACCAAATCATACAAGATGACGGTAGACTTCCAAGGCATATTTGTGAGTACCCTTTTTTTCTTTTTTTCTTTTTTTTTTGGGGGTTTGGTGGTTGGGGAGGAGGGGAGGGGGGACTTGGAACATGATATCACTAGCAGTGTTCAGTTTAATTAAAATGATAGGCCGTGACATGGAGAAACGGTATTTAGACATTACTTCACCATATTTACTTAGCTCGATTAACACTTACATTCCCGACTAAATCTTCTTCAGGCACTTAAGAAATTCATTACAACCGAAGAGGAATAGAATGGAGGACGAGATATCCTCAAATTAATATAATAGTGCTACATCACTAGACCAAAGTTTTGGATTAGTGTTCTAAAACTGTAAAAGAAGTTTACTAAAAAATTGGAAATGGCTTACAGTCTCAATCCACATAGATGAGAGCAGAATTATCCCATCGTACAGCAAAATAGAACCATAGAAAACTGAATTTATTCTAGTAAATTTGGCATACCTCCTCCTTTATATAGGTAATACTACAAATGAAATTGGGAAGCACCTGATGAAAGCAACTATGATATAAATAGGTACATTTTATCATTGTTAAGAGCGTACATTGCATCATATTATGCCACTTTTGCAATGAAACTTAATGTCTTTAACATCCATGAAGTTAGCAAGTGTGAGTGGGAGAACAATATAACCTAAAATGTGAAACTTCGGATATTGCCAGCCATGATTCAGTTGCTTCCACTGTTCAAAATAGGAAAAAGCATACACAATGAGGACATACTTACCTTCCTTACAAAATTTACCATTTGACAAGGTGGGGCCCTTTTACTTAGTTTTTGTTTAAATCTAGTTACTAATTTTGATAAAGTAAATGATTTATTAATGATGGGTGAAACCCTGTATATAACCCACCAAAGGTAGAGAACATACACTACAATATGATTCTCTACGAAAAAACCCAGTCAGCTATACACATAGGAACCTCATGGGTATATCAAGAAGAAACTAGAAACAGGAGACTACTTTGCAATTAAATCTTCTCCTATTTACTTTTCCATAGTCGTCCAGAAAACAACTGATTATTTTCAATTTATTGACCTTCCTAGCAAATTTTGATGATAGGTCCAGACTTGAGCAATCTGTAATATTGGCTTGAGTGCTCATGAATTTTGCTTCTCAAAAAGGATGCGTTAACGAATAACAACAAGTGTTCAAGCTCAGATTAATTAATTAGCTGCACTAGACAATATCTTTTCTTGTCATTTACTATTTTGCTGCATTTAGAAGGCGCAATTATTGAATGAGATCCATTTAGTAAACTGCAACTGCAAGTAACCCAAAGATTAATGTTCTTTTAACTCCAAGCGAGGATTTATCAGTATAATAAGAGACTGAATTTGTCCTCTATCAAAAGAAATTTCTTTTGGCCGTTAATTCATCCTCTATCAAAATTACTTTCATAAAAAAAAAAGCAAATGAGAAACGAAAAGTTCCCGATCTGCAGAACAGCACATACTTGTACTAACTCCTGTTAAGGACAAGGTCAAGAGAATTTGCTAAACCAGAGTGTAAATATGACCAGGGAACATATAAATTGCCAAGTATATAGAAGATTAAACCTGAGAGAGTTGTGACGCTGTTCTATCTCCCTTAAAATCCCCTTTCAATATATTTGCCCAATTTCCTTCACCACACTTTTGTACTGCAGCAATGAGTTCCATATCTTCTGCTGCAGACCAAGGCTTTCGTCTTCGCCGAGGAGGAAAGTTGGAATTAGCTGGCCCATTAGTGTCCACAACCTCAGCAGCCGTGACAGATGGAAGTGGTTGTTTTTCCACAGAAACTGGGACCGTAATTTTCATCCCATAAGCTGAAATACCACGGAGTGAATTTTCTGTAGCGGTTCCAGAGGTTTGCCCATTGGGTATGCTTATAGTCAATGGAGCTTCAATAGTATTTCCATTTGACATATGTGAATCACATGGAACCCCAGAAGCAATTAATACCTATACAAGCCCAAAGCAACAAAAATTGACTGTATGAGAAAAGAGAGAAGCATGCGTGTCACCCTGAAAATCAGCAACTAATTCTAGTAATAGGTAGGAGTATGCACTTAAGGGTAGAGGATGGCATCCTAGCATAGTCAAATAAAAGCGAGTGCAATGTTTCTTTGTCTCAAAAATAAAAAGCAAGTCCAAATACATAAATAACCAATGCACGCCACATACTAATTCCATTTCTAAACCATGCAAAATGAGCTTGTCAAAAAGTAGTTATGGCCTAAGAGGTGCATTTCCCAGACCTGAGGAATAATATCTCGTTCTTAACCCATTTATGTATTTCATCATATATGTAATGGACTAAATTCAAGATCCTTCATAGGTAAATGTAAAGCCATCAGCACAGTTCATTGACTTAAGAAATTTCAGCAGTTTTGGGAAATCTGTTAGACCTTCACCTAGAAGCATATTGTGCTGCAGAAATAAAATGACTAATTTACTACTTAAATTACAGCTGTTCGGCTGTTAAGGTTGGGCAGGTCTTGTTCGTTTACCTTCACATATGTTGTAGCCTCTGCTGAAGCCTCACTGCTTACGGGAGGAAAAGCTTCCAATTCATATTCTAGATCACTATCATCATCCTGCCATCAAAGAAATAAAAATCAAACCATAAAATCATAAAATAAAAAAATCACAGTGGAAGTTCAAAAAATAAGGTGGATCATTCATGTCACTGAGAAAACAGATAATGGATATCGACCACCATACATTAGTTACCAATACGTAGTATTTGAGAATATACATTATTCAATGCTTTCAACACAGATCACAATAAACACTAGATTCAATGCAAAATTATTTTCTGCTGCCACTTATTGAGTAGACAATATGAAACAGTAAGAAGGGATCTTCTCAGGAGCAGATAAATGAAGCTGCTCACAGGTTTATAATCCCAAGCTTAGGCAATATATGCACAAAGTTGACCCCAATTTAGCCAGGAAACATAATGAGTTGCGGCATTCCATTCCCAATTTGGAGAAGGGAAACAGACCACGGGAGGATGTCTTCCATGCTACACTAACAGATATACAAGAAGCAAAAGCATTTGATAATGTATGACCAACATGAGACTGGTTTCTTCAGCCCTTTTTCTATGTATTGGTGTTCTATATGACCAACATGAGACTCGACTTGTTAGATATTTCGGAGGTTCAGTGAGCACCATGCCGACTCTCTCTACATTTTCTTCTCTTCCATTTACCAAATCAACAACCACTACTACTACTACAACACATCAATCCAAGCTAATTGCAATTGCCATATGAATCTCAACTATCCAATTTGCTCTATATGGGCCTGTTTAGGGGTTTGTTGAATCACAACAACAACAACTACTACGCCTCAGTCCCAAGGAAGTTTAGGTCGGCCATGTGAATCCTCATTGACTATGTCATTCAATTTAACTCATCTCATGCCAATATTATGCAAGTTCAAATTAGAAGTTCCGTATATTTTCTAAACATATAAATCTCTCAAAGGCTAAACTACTCCTAGAAAGCATACATCTTTCTCTGATTTAAAAGAAAACAAAAAGAAAAAAAAACTGCAAAAATTCGAATAAATGCCCTATAGTTCCTCAAAAGCATATCGGTAACTCCAAATTCAAATAATCATCATAGAACAAGTCCTTCACATAAACATCACACACACAGAGTTGTTGGAGAAGTAAATGAACTAATTTCTGGGAGTAGGACTGACCAGAGGTTGAGCAGAATCATCATCAAATTTGTCAAGCAAACCATGGTGATAAGCCAAATGGCGCCACAGCATCTGGTACTCTCTGGCATTTGTAATCCCAGTTGTGGTCTTCTTCACCAATTCATTCCAGTCAATTTTCACATCTTGAACTTGTGACACCTCTTGCAACACCGTCAACACAGTCATTGCTGTATACCTTTCAAACCCACATTTACAAAACAATCAAAACTAATATGCATAATATATTCACTAAACAATACAAACACACATGAAACATATAAGGGGCGGAGCTAGAAGCCTGAATGCAAGTCCAGCCGAACCCAGTAGCTTTTGCTCAAACAGTATAAATATAAATTGAGAATGAAGTTAGTAGCACTTAAAGCCGTCGTTCTAAAATCTAGCAATCATGAAGTTGAAATCATGGCTCCGCGTTTGATTACATAGATACATACATATGTGTGTCTGTGCAGTGTAGTAAAGGCAATAGCACAACTTAAAAAAATATATCCAAGAACAATACAAATACACACACATATACACATAAGTTTTCAAGAACAAACTTGAAAACAAAAAAGAACCAACCTTTGTAAGAGAGAGGATACATCATCTTCACCAATAAAGACCCTTTTCTGTAACTTCCTTTTCTCCACCATTTTCTTTCAATTCTTGGCTTCTTTTTTCAGAACCCCACTTCAATTTTCTCCAAAATTTTTGAAGGGTTTTAGGAGAGAGAGACAAAGGAAAAACCCCAACTGCGTTTTTCTTGAGTAAAAGGGAGGAGGAGAAAGACCGACCGTTGAAGAGCGTGGACACCACGAACACTCCGCAATGGTGCCACCAATTCACGCAGAGAGAGAGAGACCAAGTCAAAGTGAATATTTGAGATTTTCTCTTCTTTTCCAAGCATCCGAATCTAAATTTATTTTGGGCTAACAATATCTCAAATGAAAAAAAGAAATGTTTTTACAACTTTTTGTTAATAATGAAAATGCCTAGTTTAATTAACAAAATAGTTAAGACTTTGATTTGATGAACTCTAATTTCCATGCTAAGTACATTCATCACTAATTGTTTTAATATTCTGCAAAGTTTCGTCTTTTAATTTTGCCTGTGAGATTCTTAAAAAAAAAGAGCCTAATTTCAACGTCTCCGATTAGTATCTTTTCTTGGACTTGAGGACGAGGGGCTCTACAAGACATCCTTGAGACTCTAGTCTTATATCTTCCACATAGATATAGATATTGAATGCTTCTTCTTATAATGAAATCGAATTTATGACATCGTCGATTAGAAAATATCAAATTGAATAAATAATAGGTCAACATCATATTCATTAAAAATTGATCGCTCTAACCTTAATTCTTGATTGAATTTGTTCCCACAAAATTTTATAAAATATCATTGTTTTTAAATCATTTTGAATATGTTTATACATCTTTTTTGTGTGTGAAATAATTACGTAGTTTTCAAGAAATAATTCGTCTTTTGAAAGAAAAGTTAAAAAGAGAGAGAATGTTTTCACATTAGAAATATTCACAAAATTACTTTAATCAACAAAAAGTTCAACTTGATGAAATCTAGATTTCAAGCTTTGATACTGCCTAACTGCTAACTACCTCTACCTTAGTTTATGATTAAATTTGTTTGTACAAAATGCCACTGTTTTCAAGTAATGTCTATTTATCTTATTTTGTGAGAAAGTAGTCTTTTGAAAGACAAGTTAACGAACATTTTGACTCAAAATCCTTCAATTCCCAACTTCATGTCAAAAGACTCAATTCAATGGTCACTTGATTATTGTTAATCTAGTTAAGTCTTTTATCATTCTTTATTGGGCTCTAATCTTGTAATCAAACTCATAGCTAGTTTTAGTTACTGAGTTTGCAATTAAGTATCTATATATATTTAATAAGTTTTTAATATAAATAAAATCTAAGCAAACCTGTAGTTGACTCTCTCCCTTCGCCCCTGCTTACATGTCATGCATTATATCGTTAAATTGCTCTACAATTATGCAATCATGTCCAAATTCAACTAAGGTACAAAGTGGATGTTGATATGATGGAGGAGATGCTTTCTTGCAACGTTTGAGAAATTTTTTTATTGAAAAACGTTTCGAAAAGTAAATGTGAAAAATGGAAGGAAGGTCAATTTTCTAAATTTGGATGAACATGTCTTTAATGTGAAGATCGTGTAACTTAACATTCATATTAGTATTAGTACAATAAATAAAGGGAAAGAAAATTCAAAATTTTAAGTTGTGGAAAGATAAATACTCCATAATAACCAATCCAAGATAATTAAGAAGGATTAAATATAATGTTGATTGAAAAATTGGAAGAATAATAAATTCATACATCATCACAAGTTACACTTTTTCTTTTCTTTCAACAAGAAAAACGTTTAGCAACATTAATTCTGAATTAGATATGGCTTTAATTAATACAAGGACAAGTGCTGTATATCAAGTCCAGTTCATAAGAAATGTAGAATTTAAAAGGGGAACATTTTGTCTCTTGCTCCTCATTCCATTTAGATACAGTAACATCTCTCATGAGGGAATTCTGCAGCTCTCTCTCTCATTTCCATGAAGCCTACAAAAGTACAATATATGAGATATTTAGATATCGCAACTTAACAATTCTATCACTACTTTTTTATCATTTACGTCCTAGAAGAGGAATAGGTTGGGAATTTCTTCTCATCTGTTTATGCCTTAGTAGGCAGAGGTGGGAGATAGCAATGCAAGTATCATGTGGAATAGTCGAGGTCGGACAAACGGACCCGAACACCAACCGACATCTATCTATATAGAATAGGAGAGCAAAGCCATATTATTGTGCCAAGTGTCAAAACGACATATCGACACGTGTCATGCTTTAGGACATTCAAAAAAAATTTAAAAAGAAAAAAAAATACAAAAATTAAATAACTAGCCAATTCAGAAACGTGACAGTTACCACTTACATTGTTAGTAGTAATAAGAAACGTGAGTGGTAACAGTTACCACTTACATTGTTAAACTACCATGACAAGTTTTGATGGTAGATTTTCTACCCTTTTTATGTATTTTCACGGTAAAATAATAACTTTTTTTTTTCCAAAAACTTGATTGTACATGGCATAATTAAAGGACAAGTTTTAATTTTTTTTTTTAATTTGAGTCCACGTTTTAAGTCCCATGTTTGTGTGCCCAAGAGTCCACGTTTGTGTACCTATTTCAGTCCCACGTTTTTTGGACTCCCACGTTCAGTTTTTTAAATTTCAGATTTCTTTACTTTTTTAAAAATAAGTATTTCTTTATTATAAATAAATTAACTGATTTTAGATATACGGTTTTTAATGTTTAACTTTTAAAAAATAAATCTGATTTAGATTATTATTTAAAATTAAAAATTAAAAATGGCACATTTTAAAAATACTCTTTTAACTTTGAACCATGAAGACCGGAATTTTTTTTATTAAAGAGCTTTATTTAATTCAAAATTTTCAAATTTATTTATTTCTAATTGATTATATGATCTTAAAACATACATTTAACAAATTAACTAATTCAAAATTATTTGGAAATAAAAACTCCTTCAAAAATCGATCATCTACTTTTGAACCATGAAGACCATAAATTTTTACGTATTTTACTCTTTAACTTTAAAAGAAAACTCATTTAAAATCCACTTTCCTTAAATTTTCTCTCCAGAACCTAACCTAAGGATAATGGACAATCGCTCAACCACGCACAACTCACGAAACATATGCAGATTGAAACCCACAAAACATACTTCTCCAAACTGGCGGCCAACTTCCATTTCTCCCGTGTTCTTAAACTCAAATATCGCTAAAAAAATTCAAGGAAACATACAGTTTATGAAAAATATTAATCAACGCTGTAACAATTTCAAAAAGGCAATATGTGGGAAGTACCAAATCGTTAGAATCCTGACGCTATATTCTCGATTGAATTGGTTCTACCAGAAGAAAAGGTATTAAAAATATTTTATTGTCTTATACTTTGTTTTGGTAACTCTGTTTTTTTAATTTGCATGTGTGCGCATTCATGGGATAATCAGTAGCAAAACTCGATTGAAGAATCAGTGCACCAGACATATGTATCCTCAAATATCTTTCTCGGTGATATACAGATACATGTATCACGTTTTGCTTCTCTATTTTTTTATTTGCAAATTTGGCTTTTTTGATTTGCTATTCGTATATTTTTTTTTAATTTCTATGTGCATATACATGGGATAATCAGTAGCAAAATCCAGTATTTAACTTGCAGATTTCCGTTAAATTGTATATTTTAGGTCTCTTTTTTTTAACTCAATTATTTTCTTATATTTGTTTGGATCCCTAATATTCAAGGCATATATGAAGAGAAGGAATGCAAGGTAAGTACATCGATCACTTTTAATTTGTCCTTTAAGATGACACTTATTTTACTTATACATGTGGATACATATATTTGACAATAACATTTTTAGATCTGGTCAAACTCGGATTCTTCGAAAGATACACGAAAAACTTGATTATTAGAATTCAAGGGTTTATATTCAGTAGTAAACTTTTCGTTCTTTTTGTTCTTCACAAGCAAATTTTCACTTTTCATTCTTTTTGCTTCTTTCTTTTTTGTTATAAATTGTTCGATAAAACATGAAATACACTACTAAGAATCGAGTTCATCTATCATACCATAATGAATTACATTCTGCGTTAAGTTACAAGAGACTCTGTTGTACTTTGTTGAAATTTAAGGTTTTGGTTGAAACTTTATAAATTCTTGAAACTATACCAACGCATACAAAATGTCATCTATTCTGATTTTTCAGTTGTGGAATGATTATCATATAAAAGTTTCACAATCGTTATCTCCAGAAACTATAGAACAATGTATATGAATATACACATATATTCTTCATTTTCACTTTTACCTTTCACTTTTTTTTCTTGGGAGAATGAACAGCGTCGTGAAAATAAACTTTGTAGACTAGAAAAATAACTTAACAACATTACATCGTTCCATTTTGCTGATATGTGAATGTGTAATCTGACAAATCTCCCTGAAACTTTCCAGTCAAATAGTAATTTGTTAGTTGTTAAATTATCTATCTATATTTGCAGGCAATCACTTTATTTAAATTGTACAGTTGCAGGAAGAAGGACTAGCAACTATCATTTCACTTTTCATTGGTTGCTTTTAGGTATGACATAGTAGTTAGAACAAGTTATTGGTAAAGATATAATGAAATTATTTGAATATAAAAATCAAACTGTTGTGGTGCTAAATTTTCATATTAGTTTTATGGAATAACAGAATGTAAACATTTGTTTGGAATAAAGCTGACACATTACAACAACTAAAAGAAAAGAAATGTTAGCAAATTTATATCTTCAGAATTCTATAAAGTGCATGTACTCTCTTAATCAGTTAAATAAGAACATATTATAAAGGCGAAATACATAAACCGCCCCTTGAAGTTGTCCTCAACGGCCAGCTAAACACCTCAATTGACCCCTTTATAATTTAGACACTTCAAGTGATTATTAAGTGAATCAAATAGACACCCGAGTGCAACAAACCAGATACGTGAGTTACACTTGCCAATGATGTTTCAAATGAGTCAATCAGTGAACGCCACGTGTAATTTATAACTAAAACTTAACACTTATAATTAACAAAAAAAAGAATTTAAAGGAGAAATAAACTTTTCCCCTAATGCAGCGCCCCCCCTCCCCCACTTCATCTTCTTCCTTCCAGAACCAAAACTAGCGCTACCCCACCCGCATTCATCTTCTTCCTTCTGCCCTTCTTCTGCGTTTCCTTCCCCTTTTCCCTAATCCTCTCTCCATCCAACTAATTAAACACAGATCTTCCCATCCCAAAAGTAGCTTCAGTTAGGTTTAATGAATATTAGTTCACTAAAATACCCACACATCCGAAAAGTAGCAGAACTGGGGACTGGATAGCAAAAAACTGAAGGCGAAGGAGAGAGGGCCAGCGAAGACGAATGAGAAGAGAAATATCGAAGAAGGAGGATCTAAAATTTGGCTTCTACAAATTGAAGTTGTTTGAGAATGAAAATCGGTGGGTGTTATTTTTGATATTTGGATTGTTGTGTTAATACTGATTTGAGCGAATTTTATTGAAGAAACAGAATTTCACCATTATTGAAACTGAAGCTTTTGTTTCTCTAATTTATTATTTTTGGTGCAAGATTATCGATCGGTTCAAATAATTGGTTGTTGTTTGTGTGTTTCTGTTGGAATGAATGTGTTGTTAGATGAAAGATGGTGTTTATCTAGTGGAGATTTGGTGGTTTTTCACAACTATTGTTGCTGCAATTTTGTTGTTTTTTCGGCTAGCTTGGGATTAGTTTTGGCTTGACGGATATAGGCGAAGCTCTGGAGGTTATGGGCAGTAAGTTTTTTGATGAAAGGCGATATTTTTTTTAGTGATTTAAGGTGGCTTAGTTGGAGCTTTAGTGACTGATTTTCATGGAAGCTATGGTGGTTTCATGGTGGTTTGCACTTGAAAGAAGAAGAGAGGCTAAGCTGAGTATTTCATGTTTTTTCTTTAAAAAAAAAAAATAGGCTGCAAAAAATGTATCACGCGCTCAAAATTTGGTTAGCAATCACGCATGTGCCACATCAGCGACATGTGTTTACTTGATTTGAGTTATAGTCACTTGAAGTGTCTAAATGATAAAGGGGTCCGTTGAGGTGTTCAGCTGGTCGTTGAGGACAACTTCAAGGGGCCGTTTATGTATTTCGCCTATTATAAATATAAAGTGTTTAGCAATATAGCTATTTCATACAGAATTATCAAATCCTTTCAAATATTAATATAGCTATTTCAAAGTGTGTAATTAGCTACTTTATGTTTATATTGCTATCTCCCTAGGAATGCTAATGTTTAGAATGTTCACTTAGTACAACAATTTCATGGAGGCATGTATGACTCGCAGTAAGAAAAGAAGTGACTAAATATTCATGGACGTGTATGCACTCTTCGATGCGTGACTACTCTTCCAATATCAAGTTTCAAATCTATTATATGATTTTTTGCTACGAGTCATGTGTCTAGAACTCTGCTCCTTTTCCATCTGAAACTCTATGCTCTTTTACATGTATATGCGTTTCTGTCTAGGCTCAGTTCGTTATCATATTTATCAATATGATGGTAATATGACTGCTACCTGTTCATGGGAACTGTGGCTATTCCTCATGCCCTTTTTGATAAACATGCCGCTGTTTCTCCAGTTGTGTTGTAGGTGTCCTTTGCGAATCTCTTTATTACCTTTTTATGCTGAGATTTACTTTTAGGTGTCCTTGTGAATCTCTTTGGTGTTTTGACTTGCATCATTACTGTTAGTAAGTAAAACAGTACAATAGAGGCTTGCTCCTATATTTAGAGGCTTGCTCCTATATATTCCTCTTTATTTTCTTTTTTTTTTCTTGTGATATGTATAAGCAGTACAAAAATATTTGTGTTAGCCATTAGACATAATTCTCCTAACTAACTTTTAAAGCAAAGTTGCATCGTTCTTTCTCCTTCTCTTTATCTTCTTAGAAATATATACAAGGATGTTTTGGTTTGCATAATCACTTTACAACAATCAAGCGTGGCATTTTATTGTAGTTACTTCGGAAACACTTGTGCATAGTCAAATCCTTGATCTGGACAGGTACTAAAATAATTCCTTTTTATTCTGAACTTATGTTATTTTTAGGTATCCTTTGTGAATCTCTTTGTTATTTTGGCTTGCATCATTACTATTAGTAAGTAAAATAGTACAAAAGAGTTGCTCTTTTTCCTTTGTTTTTCTATATTTTTTTCTTCTGTGATCTGTAGAAGCAGTACAAAAATATTTATAGTAACCATTAGACATACTTCTACTAACTAACTTTTTGAAGCAAAGTTATTGTCTACCCTTCATTTAAATACCAAGATTTTGCTTTCGGCAAGTTTCAAACGTAAAATCATTTTCTATTTCCTTTTTTCTACTTTCCGTTTCATTCATCCACAATCAGAGGATAAGTCTCACGGAAAAGTATTCTGCTTGCACTTTTTTCTTTAGAAAACTTACCTATAACTAGATTTGTCATATAGCATCTTCATAAAGGAATTACCAGAGGTTGTAGTTGGTGAATCAATTTGCTTGAAACTCTCATAGAAGTTATAGTTCATTTTCTTTAGTAACAACTTCTTTCATTTTCAGGTCAATTTGCTGTAAATCTTGGTTGCAAATATTGACATATGCATTCTTTTCCCCCTAGACTTTCATCTTTCACTCCGTATTGCACCCTATCTCAGGGGGGTGTTCTTTATTTTGAACATTAGGTATGCCATAATCCGATTTCTACCTTTTTACTTTCTAAGTTTAGTCATGATCTCTTTGACTCTTTGTTCAAGTTTATGTTAACTTTCTTTACCCAAACTTTTCCCTCCAAGTTATCTCACATTTTACATTTT